>NW_018744299.1:0-85310 GCF_001683475.1 Chenopodium quinoa
TTTGATTTAAATAGCTTTGTTTGAATGTGTTTGACTTTCATTTGATCAACTTTCATTTGATTCAGTAGAATGTATTTGACTTTTATTTGATTCAAATAGCTTTGTTTGAATGTGTTTGACTTTCATTTGATTCAATTTGCTTTGTAGAATGTATTTGACTTTTATTTGATTTAATTAGCTTTGTTTGAATGTATTTGACTTCATTTGATTCAAATAGCTTTTTTGTGTTTGACTTTCATTTGATTCAAATAGCTTTGTAGAATGTATTTGACTTTATTTGATTTAAATAGCTTTTGTTTGAATGTGTTTGACTTTCATTTGATTAAAATAGCTTTGTTTGAATGTGTTTGACTTTCATTTGATTATTTGCTTTGTAGAATGTATTTGACTTTTATTTGATTCAAATAGCTTTGTTTGAATGTGTTTTGACTTTCATTTGATTCAATTTGCTTTGTAGAATGTATTTGACTTTATTTGATGCTTTGTTTGAATGTATTTGACTTCATTTGATTCAAATAGCTTTGTTTGAATGTGTTTGACTTTCATTTGATTCAAATTCTTTGTTTGAATGTGTTCGACTTTCATTTGATTCAAATAGCTTGTTTGAATGTGCTTGACTTTCATTTGATTCAAGCTTTGTAGAATGTATTTGACTTTCATTTGATTAAAATAGCTTTGTTTGAATGTGTTTGACTTTCATTTGATTCAATTAGCTTTGTAGAATGTATTTGACTTTCATTTGATTTAGCTTTCTTTCATTTGATTCAGAATGTATTTGACTTTCATTTGATTCAAATAGCTTTTTGAATGTGTTTGACTTTCATTTGATTCAATTAGCTTTGAATGTATTTGACTTTATTTGATTTAAATAGCTTTGTTTGAATGTCTTTCATTTGATTGCTTTGTTTGACTTTCATTTGATTCAATTTGCTTTGTAGAATGTATTTGACTTTTATTTGATTCAAATAGCTTTGTTTGAATGTGTTTGACTTTCATTTGATTCAATTTGAATGTATTTGACTTTATTTGATTTAAATTAGCTTGTTTGAATGTATTTGACTTCATTTGATTCAAATAGCTTTATTTGAATGTGTTTGACTTTCATTTGATTCAAATTCCTTTGTTTGAATGTGTTCGACTTTCATTTGATTCAAATAGCTTGTTTAATGTGTTGACTTTCATTTGATTCAATAGCTTTGAATGTTTTGACTTTCATTTGATTAAATAGCTTTGTTTGAATTGTTTGACTTTCATTTGATTAATTAGCTTTGTAGGTATTTGACTTTCATTTGATTCTTTGTTTGAATGTGTTTGACTTTCATTTGATGTAGAATGTATTTGACTTTCATTTGATTAAATAGCTTTGTTTGAATGTGTTTGACTTTCATTTGATTCAATTAGCTTTGTAGAATGTATTTGACTTTCATTTGATGCTTTGTTTGAATGTGTTTGACTTTCATTTGATTCAATTTGCTTTGTAGAATGTTTTGACTTTTATTTGATTTAATTAGCTTTGTTTGAATGTATTTGACTTCATTTTGATTCAAATAGCTTTATTGAATGTGTTTGACTTTCATTTGATTGCTTCTTTCTTTGTTTGAATGTGTTTGACTTTCATTTGATTCAATTAGCTTTGTAGAATGTATTTGACTTTGCTTTGTGAATTGTTTGACTTTCATTTGATTCAAATAGCTTTTGTTTGAATGTATTTGACTTTCATTTGATGCTTTGTTTGATGTGTTTGACTTTCATTTGATTCATTAGCTTTGTAGAATGTATTTGACTTCATTTGATTCAAATAGCTTTGTTTGAATGTGTTTGACTTCATTTGATTCAATTTGCTTTGTTTAAATGTGTTCGACTTTTATTTGATTCAAATAGCTTTGTTTGAATGTGTTTGACTTTCATTTGATTCAAATAGTTTGTAGAATGTGACTTTCATTTGATTCAGCTTTGTGAATGTGTTTGACTTTCATTTGATTCAAATGCTTTGTTTGAATGTGTTTGACTTTCATTTGGCTTTCTTTCATTTGATTCATTAGCTTTGTAGAATGTATTTGACTTTCATTTGATTCAAATAGCTTTGTTTGAATGTGTTTGACTTTCATTTGATTCAATTTGCTTTGAAATGTACTTTATTTGATTCAAATAGCTTTGTTTGAACTTTCATTTGATTCTTTCATTTGATTCAAATAGCTTTGTTTGAATGTGCTTGACTTTCATTTGATTCAATAGCTTTTGTAGAATGTATTTGACTTTCATTTGATTAAAATAGCTTTGTTTGAATGTGCTTTGACTTTCATTTGATTAATTAGCTTTGTAGAATGTATTTGACTTTCATTTGATTCAAATAGCTTTGTTTGAATGTGTTTGACTTTCATTTGATTCAAATTTTTTTGAATGTATTGACTTTCATTTGATTCTTTGTTTGAATGTATTTGATTCAGCTTCATTTCTTTCTTTCATTTGATGCTTTGTTTGAATGTGTTTGACTTTCATTTGATTCAGCTTTGTAGAATGTATTTGACTTTATTTGATTCAAATAGCTTTGTTTGAATGTGTTTGACTTTCATTTGATTCAATTTGCTTTGTAGAATGTATTTGACTTTTATTTGATTTAATTAGCTTTGTTTGAATGTATTTGACTCCCATTTGATTCAAATAGCTTTATTTTGAATGTGTTTGACTTTCATTTGATTCAAATAGCTTTATAGAATGTATTTGACATTTATTTGATTTAAATAGCTTGTTTGAATGTGTTTGACTTTCATTTGATTAAAATAGCTTTGTTTGAATGTGTTTGACTTTCATTTGATTCGATTTGCTTTGTAGAATGTATTTGACTTTTATTTGATTCAAATAGCTTTGTTTGAATGTGTTTGACTTTCATTTGATTCAATTTGCTTTGTAGAATGTATTTGACTTTTATTTGATTTAATTAGCTTTGTTTGAATGTATTTGACTCTCATTTGATTCAAATAGCTTTATTTGAATGTGTTTGACTTTCATTTGATTCAAATTCCTTTGTTTGAATGTGTTCGACTTTCATTTGATCAAATAGCATTGTTTGAATGTGCTTGACTTTCATTTGATTGAATGTATTTGACTTTCATTTGATTAAATAGCTTTGTTTGAATATGTTTGACTTTCATTTGATTCAACTAGCTTTGTAGAATGTATTTGACTTTCATTTGATTAAAATAGCTTTGTTTGAATGTGTTTGACTTTCATTTGATTCAATTAGCTTTGTAGAATGTATTTGACTTTCATTTGATTCAAATAGCTTTGTTTGAATGTGTTTGACTTTCATTTGATTCAATTTGCTTTGTAGAATGTATTTGACTTTTATTTGATTTAATTAGCTTTGTTTGAATGTATTTGACTTCATTTGATTCAAAATAGCTTTATTTGAATGTATTTGACTTTCATTTGATTCAAATAGCTTTGTTTGAATGTGTTTGACTTTCATTTGATTCACTTTGATTGCTTTGTTTGAATGTGTTTGACTTTCATTTGATTCAATTAGCTTTAATGTATTTGACTTTCATTTTATTCAATTAGCTTTGTTTGAATGTGTTTGACTTTCATTTGATTCAATAGCTTTGTTTGAATGAACTTTCATTTGATTCAATTAGCTTTGTAGAATTTTCACTTTTATTTAATTTCCTTTGTTTGAATGTGTTTGACTTTCATTTGATTCGTTTGACTTTCATTTGATTCAATTAGCTTTGAATGTATTTGACTTTCATTTTATTCAAATAGCTTTATTTGAATGTGTTTGACTTTCATTTGATTCAATTAGCTTTGCTTTATTTGATGAACCTTTGCTTTGTTTGAATGTGTTTGACTTTCATTTGATTCAATAGCTTTGTAGAATGTATTTGACTTTCATTTGATTAAATAGCTTTGTTTGAATGTATTTGACTTTCATTTGATTTAATTAGCTTTGTAGAATGTATTTGTCTTTCATTTGATTCAAATAGCTTTGTTTGAATGTGTTTGACTTTCATTTGATTCAAATAGCTTTATAGAATGTATTTGACATTTATTTGATTTAAATAGCTTTGTTTGAATGTGTTTGACTTTCATTTGATTAAAATAGCTTTGTTTGAATGTGTTTGACTTTCATTTGATTCGATTTGCTTTGTAGAATGTATTTGACTTTTATTTGATTCAAATAGCTTTGTTTGAATGTGTTTGACTTTCATTTGATTCAATTTGCTTTGTAGAATGTATTTGACTTTTATTTGATTTAATTAGCTTTGTTTGAATGTATTTGACTCTCATTTGATTCAAATAGCTTTATTTGAATGTGTTTGACTTTCATTTGATTCAAATTCCTTTGTTTGAATGTGTTCGACTTTCATTTGATTCAAATAGCATTGTTTGAATGTGCTTGACTTTCATTTGATTCAACTAGCTTTAAAAGAATGTATTTGACTTTCATTTGATTAAAATAGCTTTGTTTGAATATGTTTGACTTTCATTTGATTCAATTAGCTTTGTAGAATGTATTTGACTTTCATTTGATTAAAATAGCTTTGTTTGAATGTGTTTGACTTTCATTTGACTCAAATAGCTTTGTTTTGAATGTGCTTGACTTTCATTTGATTCGACTAGCTTTGTAGAATGAATTTGACTTTCATTTGATTAAAATAGCTTTGTTTGAATGTGTTTGACTTTCGTTTGATTCAATTAGCTTTGTAGAATGTATTTGACTTTCATTTGATTCAAATAGCTTTGTTTGAATGTGTTTGACTTTCATTTGATTCAAATAGCTTTATAGAATGTATTTGACATTTATTTGATTTAAATAGCTTTGTTTGAATGTGTTTGACTTTCATTTGATTCAATTAGCTTTGTAGAATGTATTTGACTTTCATTTGATTAAAATAGCTTTGTTTGAATGTATTTGACTTTCATTTGATTCAATTAGCTTTGTAGAATGTATTTGACTTTCATTTGATTCAAATAGCTTTGTTTGAATGTGTTTGACTTTCATTTGATTCAAATAGCTTTATAGAATGTATTTGACATTTATTTGATTTAAATAGCTTTGTTTGAATGTGTTTGACTTTCATTTGATTAAAATAGCTTTGTTTGAATGTGTTTGACTTTCATTTGATTCGATTTACTTTGTAGAATGTATTTGACTTTTATTTGATTCAAATAGCTTTGTTTGAATGTGTTTGACTTTCATTTGATTCAATTTGCTTTGTAGAATGTATTTGACTTTTATTTGATTTAATTAGCTTTGTTTGAATGTATTTGACTCTCATTTGATTCAAATAGCTTTATTTGAATGTGTTTGACTTTCATTTGATTCAAATAGCTTTATAGAATGTATTTGACATTTATTTGATTTAAATAGCTTTGTTTGAATGTGTTTGACTTTCATTTGATTAAAATAGCTTTGTTTGAATGTGTTTGACTTTCATTTGATTCGATTTGCTTTGTAGAATGTATTTGACTTTTATTTGATTCAAATAGCTTTGTTTGAATGTGTTTTGACTTTCATTTGATTCAATTTGCTTTGTAGAATGTATTTGACTTTTATTTGATTTAATTAGCTTTGTTTGAATGTATTTGACTCTCATTTGATTCAAATAGCTTTATTTGAATGTGTTTGACTTTCATTTGATTCAAATTCCTTTGTTTGAATGTGTTCGACTTTCATTTGACTCAAATAGCATTGTTTGAATGTGCTTGACTTTCATTTGATTCAACTAGCTTTAAAGAATGTATTTGACTTTCATTTTACTAAAATAGCTTTGTTTGAATATGTTTGACTTTCATTTGATTCAATTAGCTTTGTAGAATGTATTTGACTTTCATTTGATTAAAATAGCTTTGTTTGAATGTATTTGACTTTCATTTGATTTAATTAGCTTTGTAGAATGTATTTGACTTTCATTTGATTCAAATAGCTTCGTTTGAATGTGTTTGACTTTCATTTGATTCAAATAGCTTTATAGAATGTATTTGACATTTATTTGATTTAAATAGCTTTGTTTGAATGTGTTTGACTTTCATTTGATTAAAATAGCTTTGTTTGAATGTGTTTGACTTTCATTTGATTCGATTTGCTTTGTAGAATGTATTTGACTTTTATTTGATTCAAATAGCTTTGTTTAAATGTGTTTGACTTTCATTTGATTCAATTTGCTTTGTAGAATGTATTTGACTTTTATTTGATTTAATTAGCTTTGTTTGAATGTATTTGACTCTCATTTGATTCAAATAGCTTTATTTGAATGTGTTTGACTTTCATTTGATTCAAATTCCTTTGTTTGAATGTGTTCGACTTTCATTTGACTCAAATAGCATTGTTTGAATGTGCTTGACTTTCATTTTGATTCAACTAGCTTTAAAGAATGTATTTGACTTTCATTTGATTATAATAGCTTTGTTTGAATATGTTTGACTTTCATTTGATTCAACAGGCTTTGTAGAATGTATTTGACTTTCATTTGATTAAAATAGCTTTGTTTGAATGTGTTGGACTTTCATTTGATTCAACTAGCTTTGTACAATGTATTTGACTTTCATTTGATTAAAATAGCTTTGTTTGAATGTGTTTGACTTTCATTTGATTCGATTAGCTTTGTAGAATGTATTTGACTTTCATTTGATTTAATTAGCTTTGTTTGAATGTATTTGACTCTCATTTGATTCAAATAGCTTTATTTGAATGTATTTGACTTTCATTTGATTCAAATAGCTTTGTTTGAATGTGTTTGACTTTCATTTGATTCAATTAGCTTTGTAGAATGTAATTGACTTTCATTCGATTACAATAGCTTTGTTTGAATGTGTTTGACTTTCATTTGATTCAATTAGCTTTGTTGAATGTATTTGACTTTCATTTTATTCAATTAGCTTTGTTTGAATGTGTTTGACTTTCATTTGATTCAAATAGCTTTGTTTGAATGCGTTTAACTTTCATTTGATTCAATTAGCTTTGTAGAATACATTTCACTTTTATTTAATTTAAACAACTTTGTTTGAATGTGTTTTGACTTTCATTTGACTTAAATAACTTTATTTGATTGCGTTTGACTTTCATTTGATACAATTAGCTTTCTAGAACGTATTTGACTTTCATTTTATTCAAATAGCTTTATTTGAATGTGTTTGACTTTCATTTGATTCAATTAGCTTTGTAGAATGTATTTGACTTTCATTTGAGTCAAATAACTTTGTTTGACTGTGTTTGGCTTTCATTTGCTTCAATTTGCATTGTAGAATGTATTTGACTTTCATTTTCTTCAAATAGCTTTGTTTGAATGTGTTTGACTTTCATTTGATTCAATTAGCTTTGTAGAATGTATTTGACTTTCATTTGATTAAAATAGCTTTGTTTGAATGTATTTGACTTTCATTTGATTTAATTAGCTTTGTAGAATGTATTTGTCTTTCATTTGATTCAAATAGCTTTGTTTGAATGTGTTTGACTTTCATTTGATTCAAATAGCTTTATAGAATGTATTTGACATTTATTTGATTTAAATAGCTTTGTTTGAATGTGTTTGACTTTCATTTGATTAAAATAGCTTTGTTTGAATGTGTTTGACTTTCATTTGATTCGATTTGCTTTGTAGAATGTATTTGACTTTTATTTGATTCAAATAGCTTTGTTTGAATGTGTTTGACTTTCATTTGATTCAATTTGCTTTGTAGAATGTATTTGACTTTTATTTGATTTAATTAGCTTTGTTTGAATGTATTTGACTCTCATTTGATTCAAATAGCTTTATCTGAATGTGTTTGACTTTCATTTGATTCAAATTCCTTTGTTTGAATGTGTTCGACTTTCATTTGATTCAAATAGCATTGTTTGAATGTGCTTGACTTTCATTTGATTCAACTAGCTTTAAAGAATGTATTTGACTTTCATTTGATTAAAATAGCTTTGTTTGAATATGTTTGACTTTCATTTGATTCAATTAGCTTTGTAGAATGTATTTGACTTTCATTTGATTAAAATAGCTTTTGTTTGAATGTGTTTGACTTTCATTTGACTCAAATAGCTTTGTTTGAATGTGCTTGACTTTCATTTGATTCAACTAGCTTTGTAGAATGAATTTGACTTTCATTTGATTAAAATAGCTTTGTTTGAATGTGTTTGACTTTCGTTTGATTCAATTAGCTTTGTAGAATGTATTTGACTTTCATTTGATTCAAATAGCTTTGTTTGAATGTGTTTGACTTTCATTTGATTCAAATAGCTTTATAGAATGTATTTGACATTTATTTGATTTAAATAGCTTTGTTTGAATGTGTTTGACTTTCATTTGATTCAATTAGCTTTGTAGAATGTATTTGACTTTCATTTGATTAAAATAGCTTTGTTTGAATGTATTTGACTTTCATTTGATTCAATTAGCTTTGTAGAATGTATTTGACTTTCATTTGATTCAAATAGCTTTGTTTGAATGTGTTTGACTTTCATTTGATTCAAATAGCTTTATAGAATGTATTTGACATTTATTTGATTTAAATAGCTTTGTTTGAATGTGTTTGACTTTCATTTGATTAAAATAGCTTTGTTTGAATGTGTTTGACTTTCATTTGATTCGATTTACTTTGTAGAATGTATTTGACTTTTATTTGATTCAAATAGCTTTGTTTGAATGTGTTTGACTTTCATTTGATTCAATTTGCTTTGTAGAATGTATTTGACTTTTATTTGATTTAATTAGCTTTGTTTGAATGTATTTGACTCTCATTTGATTCAAATAGCTTTATTTGAATGTGTTTGACTTTCATTTGATTCAAATAGCTTTATAGAATGTATTTGACATTTATTTGATTTAAATAGCTTTGTTTGAATGTGTTTGACTTTCATTTGATTAAAATAGCTTTGTTTGAATGTGTTTGACTTTCATTTGATTCGATTTGCTTTGTAGAATGTATTTGACTTTTATTTGATTCAAATAGCTTTGTTTGAATGTGTTTGACTTTCATTTGATTCAATTTGCTTTGTAGAATGTATTTGACTTTTATTTGATTTAATTAGCTTTGTTTGAATGTATTTGACTCTCATTTGATTCAAATAGCTTTATTTGAATGTGTTTGACTTTCATTTGATTCAAATTCCTTTGTTTGAATGTGTTCGACTTTCATTTGACTCAAATAGCATTGTTTGAATGTGCTTGACTTTCATTTGATTCAACTAGCTTTAAAGAATGTATTTGACTTTCATTTTATTAAAATAGCTTTGTTTGAATATGTTTGACTTTCATTTGATTCAATTAGCTTTGTAGAATGTATTTGACTTTTCATTTGATTAAAATAGCTTTGTTTGAATGTATTTGACTTTCATTTGATTTAATTAGCTTTGTAGAATGTATTTGACTTTCATTTGATTCAAATAGCTTCGTTTGAATGTGTTTTGACTTTCATTTGATTCAAATAGCTTTATAGAATGTATTTGACATTTATTTGATTTAAATAGCTTTGTTTGAATGTGTTTTGACTTTCATTTGATTAAAATAGCTTTGTTTGAATGTGTTTGACTTTCATTTGATTCGATTTGCTTTGTAGAATGTATTTGACTTTTATTTGATTCAAATAGCTTTGTTTAAATGTGTTTGACTTTCATTTGATTCAATTTGCTTTGTAGAATGTATTTGACTTTTATTTGATTTAATTAGCTTTGTTTGAATGTATTTGACTCTCATTTGATTCAAATAGCTTTATTTGAATGTGTTTGACTTTCATTTGATTCAAATTCCTTTGTTTGAATGTGTTCGACTTTCATTTGACTCAAATAGCATTGTTTGAATGTGCTTGACTTTCATTTGATTCAACTAGCTTTAAAGAATGTATTTGACTTTCATTTGATTAAAATAGCTTTGTTTGAATATGTTTGACTTTCATTTGATTCAATTAGCTTTGTAGAATGTATTTGACTTTCATTTGATTAAAATAGCTTTGTTTGAATGTGTTTGACTTTCATTTGATTCAACTAGCTTTGTACAATGTATTTGACTTTCATTTGATTAAAATAGCTTTGTTTGAATGTGTTTGACTTTCATTTGATTCGATTAGCTTTGTAGAATGTATTTGACTTTCATTTGATTCAAATAGCTTTGTTTGAATGTGTTTGACTTTCATTTGATTCAATTTGCTTTGTAGAATGTATTTGACTTTTATTTGATTTAATTAGCTTTGTTTGAATGTATTTGACTCTCATTTGATTCAAATAGCTTTATTTGAATGTGTTTGACTTTCATTTGATTCAAATAGCTTTATAGAATGTATTTGACATTTATTTGATTTAAATAGCTTGGTTTGAATGTGTTTGACTTTCATTTGATTAAAATAGCTTTGTTTGAATGTGTTTGACTTTCATTTGATTCGATTTGCTTTGTAAAATGTATTTGACTTTTATTTGATTCAAATAGCTTTGTTTGAATGTGTTTGACTTTCATTTGATTCAATTTGCTTTGTAGAATGTATTTGACTTTTATTTGATTTAATTAGCTTTGTTTGAATGTATTTGACTCTCATTTGATTCAAATAGCTTTATTTGAATGTGTTTGACTTTCATTTGATTCAAATTCCTTTGTTTGAATGTGTTCGACTTTCATTTGACTCAAATAGCATTGTTTGAATGTGCTTGACTTTCATTTGATTCAACTAGCTTTAAAAGAATGTATTTGACTTTCATTTGATTAAAATAGCTTTGTTTGAATATGTTTGACTTTCATTTGATTCAATTAGCTTTGTAGAATGTATTTGACTTTCATTTGATTAAAATAGCTTTGTTTGAATGTGTTTGACTTTCATTTGATACAACTAGCTTTGTAGAATGTATTTGACTTTCATTTGATTAAAATAGCTTTGTTTGAATGTGTTTGACTTTCATTTGATTCAATTAGCTTTGTAGAATGTATTTGACTTTCATTTGATTCAAATAGCTTTGTTTGAATGTGTTTGACTTTTATTTGATTCAATTTGCTTTGTAGAATGTATTTGACTTTTATTTGATTTAATTAGCTTTGTTTGAATGTATTTGACTCTCATTTGATTCAAATAGCTTTATTTGAATGTATTTGACTTTCATTTGACTCAAATAGCATTGTTTGAATGTGTTCGACTTTCATTTGATTCAACTAGCTTTAAAGAATGTATTTGACTTTCATTTGATTAAAATAGCTTTGTTTGAATATGTTTGACTTTCATTTGATTCAATTAGCTTTGTAGAATGTATTTGACTTTCATTTGATTAAAATAGCTTTGTTTGAATGTGTTTGACTTTCATTTGATTCAACTAGCTTTGTAGAATGTATTTTGACTTTCATTTGATTAAAATAGCTTTGTTTGAATGTGTTTGACTTTCATTTGATTCAATTAGCTTTGTAGAATGTATTTGACTTTCATTTTATTCAAATAGCTTTGTTTGAATGTGTTTGACTTTCATTTGATTCAATTTGCTTTGTAGAATGTATTTGACTTTTATTTGATTTAATTAGCTTTGTTTGAATGTATTTGACTCTCATTTGATTCAAATAGCTTTATTTGAATGTGTTTGACTTTCATTTAATTAAAATTCCTTTGTTTGAATGTGTTCGACTTTCATTTGATTCAAATAGCTTTGTTTGAATGTGCTTGACTTTCATTTGATTCAACTAGCTTTAAAGAATGTATTTGACTTTCATTTGATTAAAATTGCTTTGTTTGAATATGTTTGACTTTCATTTGATTCAATTAGCTTTGTAGAATGTATTTGACTTTCATTTGATTAAAATAGCTTTGTTTGAATGTGTTTGACTTTCATTTGATTCAACTAGCTTTGTAGAATGTATTTGACTTTCATTTGATTAAAATAGCTTTGTTTGAATGTGTTTGACTTTCATTTGATTCGATTAGCTTTGTAGAATGTATTTGACTTTCATTTGATTCAAATAGCTTTGTTTGAATCTGTTTGACTTTCATTTGATTCAATTTGCTTTGTAGAATGTATTTGACTTTTATTTGATTTAATTAGCTTTGTTTGAATGTATTTGACTCTCATTTGATTCAAATAGCTTTATTTGAATGTGTTTGACTTTCATTTGATTCAAATAGATTTATAGAATGTATTTGACATTTATTTGATTTAAATAGCTTTGTTTGAATGTGTTTGACTTTCATTTGATTAAAATAGCTTTGTTTGAATGTGTTTGACTTTCATTTGATTCGATTTGCTTTGTAGAATGTATTTGACTTTTATTTGATTCAAATAGCTTTGTTTGAATGTGTTTGACTTTCATTTGATTCAATTTGCTTTGTAGAATGTATTTGACTTTTATTTGATTTAATTAGCTTTGTTTGAATGTATTTGACTCTCATTTGATTCAAATAGCTTTATTTGAATGTGTTTGACTTTCATTTGATTCAAATTCCTTTGTTTGAATGTGTTCGACTTTCATTTGACACAAATAGCATTGTTTGAATGTGCTTGACTTTCATTTGATTCAACTAGCTTTAAAGAATGTATTTGACTTTCATTTGATTAAAATAGCTTTGTTTGAATATGTTTGACTTTCATTTGATTCAATTAGCTTTGTAGAATGTATTTGACTTTCATTTGATTAAAATAGCTTTGTTTGAATGTGTTTGACTTTCATTTGATTCAACTAGCTTTGTAGAATGTATTTGACTTTCATTTGATTAAAATAGCTTTGTTTGAATGTGTTTGACTTTCATTTGATTCAATTAGCTTTGTAGAATGTATTTGACTTTCATTTGATTCAAATAGCTTTGTTTGAATGTGTTTTGACTTTCATTTGATTCAATTTGCTTTGTAGAATGTATTTGACTTTTATTTGATTTAATTAGCTTTGTTTGAATGTATTTGACTCTCATTTGATTCAAATAGCTTTATTTGAATGTATTTGACTTTCATTTGATTCAAATAGCTTTGTTTGAATGTGTTTGACTTTCATTTGATTCAATTAGCTTTGTAGAATGTAATTGACTTTCATTCGATTACAATAGCTTTGTTTGAATGTGTTTGACTTTCATTTGATTTAAATAGCTTTATTTGAATGTGTTTGACTTTCATTTGATTCAATTAGCTTTGTAGAATGTAATTGACTTTCATTCGATTACAATAGCTTTGTTTGAATGTGTTTGACTTTCATTTGATTCAATTAGCTTTGTTGAATGTATTTGACTTTCATTGGATTCAATTAGCTTTGTTTGAATGTGTTTGACTTTCATTTGATTCAAATAGCTTTGTTTGAATGCGTTTAACTTTCATTTGATTCAATTAGCTTTGTAGAATACATTTCACTTTTATTTAATTTAAACAACTTTGTTTGAATGTGTTTGACTTTCATTTGACTTAAATAGCTTTATTTGATTGCGTTTGACTTTCATTTGATACAATTAGCTTTCTAGAACGTATTTGACTTTCATTTGATTCAAATAACTTTATTTGAATGTGTTTGTCTTTCATTTGATTCAATTAGCTTTGTAGAATGTATTTGACTTTCATTTGAGTCAAATAACTTTGTTTGACTGTGTTTGGCTTTCATTTGTTTCAATTTGCATTGTAGAATGTATTTGACTTTCATTTTCTTCAAATAGCTTTGTTTGAATGTGTTTGACTTTCATTTGATTCAATTAGCTTTGTAGAATGTATTTGACTTTCATTTGATTAAAATAGCTTTGTTTGAATGTATTTGACTTTAATTTGATTTAATTAGCTTTGTAGAATGTATTTGACTTTCATTTGATTCAAATAGCTTTGTTTGAATGTGTTTGACTTTCATTTGATTCAAATAGCTTTATAGAATGTATTTGACATTTATTTGATTTAAATAGCTTTGTTTGAATGTGTTTGACTTTCATTTGATTAAAATAGCTTTGTTTGAATGTGTTTGACTTTCATTTGATTCGATTTGCTTTGTAGAATGTATTTGACTTTTATTTGATTCAAATAGCTTTGTTTGAATGTGTTTGACTTTCATTTGATTCAATTTGCTTTGTAGAATGTATTTGACTTTTATTTGATTTAATTAGCTTTGTTTGAATGTATTTGACTCTCATTTGATTCAAATAGCTTTATTTGAATGTGTTTGACTTTCATTTGATTCAAATTCCTTTGTTTGAATGTGTTTGACTTTCATTTGATTCAAATAACATTGTTTGAATGTGCTTGACTTTCATTTGATTCAACTAGCTTTAAAGAATGTATTTGACTTTCATTTGATTAAAATAGCTTTGTTTAAATATGTTTGACTTTCATTTGATTCAATTAGCTTTGTAGAATGTATTTGACTTTCATTTGATTAAAATAGCTTTGTTTGAATGTGTTTGACTTTCATTTGATTCAACTAGCTTTGTAGAATGTATTTGACTTTCATTTGATTAAAATAGCTTTGTTTGAATGTGTTTGACTTTCATTTGATTCAATTAGCTTTGTAGAATGTATTTGACTTTCATTTGATTCAAATAGCTTTGTTTGAATGTGTTTGACTTTCATTTGATTCAAATAGCTTTATAGAATGTATTTGACATTTATTTGAATTAAATAGCTTTGTTTGAATGTGTTTGACTTTCATTTGATTAAAATAGCTTTGTTTGAATGTGTTTGACTTTCATTTGATTCGATTTGCTTTGTAGAATGTATTTGACTTTTATTTGATTCAAATAGCTTTGTTTGAATGTGTTTGACTTTCATTTGATTCAATTTGCTTTGTAGAATGTATTTGACTTTTATTTGATTTAATTAGCTTTGTTTGAATGTATTTGACTCTCATTTGATTCAAATAGCTTTATTTGAATGTGTTTGACTTTCATTTGATTCAAATTCCTTTGTTTGAATGTGTTTGACTTTCATTTGATTCAAATAACATTGTTTGAATGTGCTTGACTTTCATTTGATTCAACTAGCTTTAAAGAATGTATTTGACTTTCATTTGATTAAAATAGCTTTGTTTAAATATGTTTGACTTTCATTTGATTCAATTAGCTTTGTAGAATGTATTTGACTTTCATTTGATTTAGCTTTGTTTTTTTTTGACTTTCATTTGATTCTAGCTTTGTAGAATGTATTTGACTTTCATTTGATTAAAATAGCTTTGTTTGAATGTGTTTGACTTTCATTTGATTCAACTAGCTTTGTAGAATGTATTTGACTTTCATTTGATTAAAATAGCTTTGTTTGAATGTGTTTGACTTTCATTTGATTCATTAGCTTTGTAGAATGTATTTGACTTTCATTTGATTCAAATAGCTTTGTTTGAATGTGTTTGACTTTCATTTGATTCAAATAGCTTTATAGAATGTATTTGACATTTATTTGATTTAAATAGCTTTGTTTGAATGTGTTTGACTTTCATTTGATTAAAATAGCTTTGTTTGAATGTGTTTGACTTTCATTTGATTCGATTTGCTTTGTAGAATGTATTTGACTTTTATTTGATTCAAATAGCTTTGTTTGAATGTGTTTGACTTTCATTTGATTCAATTTGCTTTGTAGAATGTATTTGACTTTTATTTTGATTTAATTAGCTTTGTTTGAATGTATTTGACTCTCATTTGATTCAAATAGCTTTATTTGAATGTGTTTGACTTTCATTTGATTCAAATTCCTTTGTTTGAATGTGTTCGACTTTCATTTGACTCAAATAGCTTTGTTTGAATGTGCTTGACTTTCATTTGATTCAATTAGCTTTGTAGAATGTATTTGACTTTCATTTGATTCAAATAGCTTTGTTTGAATATGTTTGACTTTCATTTGATTCAACTAGCTTTGTAGAATGTATTTGACTTTCATTTGATTAAAATAGCTTTGTTTGAATATGTTTGACTTTCATTTGATTCAATTAGCTTTGTAGAATGTATTTGACTTTCATTTGATTAAAATAGCTTTGTTTGAATGTGTTTGACTTTCATTTGATTCAACTAGCTTTGTAGAATGTATTTGACTTTCATTTGATTAAAATAGCTTTGTTTGAATGTGTTTGACTTTCATTTGATTCGATTAGCTTTGTAGAATGTATTTGACTTTCATTTGATTCAAATAGCTTTGTTTGAATGTGTTTGACTTTCATTTGATTCAATTTGCTTTGTAGAATGTATTTGACTTTTATTTGATTTAATTAGCTTTGTTTGAATGTATTTGACTCTCATTTGATTCAAATAGCTTTATTTGAATGTGTTTGACTTTCATTTGATTCAAATAGATTTATAGAATGTATTTGACATTTATTTGATTTAAATAGCTTTGTTTGAATGTGTTTGACTTTCATTTGATTAAAATAGCTTTGTTTGAATGTGTTTGACTTTCATTTGATTCGATTTGCTTTGTAGAATGTATTTGACTTTTATTTGATTCAAATAGCTTTGTTTGAATGTGTTTGACTTTCATTTGATTCAATTTGCTTTGTAGAATGTATTTGACTTTTATTTGATTTAATTAGCTTTGTTTGAATGTATTTGACTCTCATTTGATTCAAATAGCTTTATTTGAATGTGTTTGACTTTCATTTGATTCAAATTCCTTTGTTTGAATGTGTTCGACTTTCATTTGACTCAAATAGCATTGTTTGAATGTGCTTGACTTTCATTTGATTCAACTAGCTTTAAAGAATGTATTTGACTTTCATTTGATTAAAATAGCTTTGTTTGAATATGTTTGACTTTCATTTGATTCAATTAGCTTTGTAGAATGTATTTGACTTTCATTTGATTAAAATAGCTTTGTTTGAATGTGTTTGACTTTCATTTGATTCAACTAGCTTTGTAGAATGTATTTGACTTACATTTGATTAAAATAGCTTTGTTTGAATGTGTTTGACTTTCATTTGATTCAATTAGCTTTGTAGAATGTATTTGACTTTCATTTGATTCAAATAGCTTTGTTTGAATGTGTTTGACTTTCATTTGATTCACTTTGCTTTGTAGAATGTATTTGACTTTTATTTGATTTAATTAGCTTTGTTTGAATGTATTTGACTCTCATTTGATTCAAATAGCTTTATTTGAATGTATTTGACTTTCAATTGATTCAAATAGCTTTGTTTGAATGTGTTTGACTTTCATTTGATTCAATTAGCTTTGTAGAATGTAATTGACTTTCATTCGATTACAATAGCTTTGTTTGAATGTGTTTGACTTTCATTTGATTCAATTAGCTTTGTTGAATGTATTTGACTTTCATTTGATTCAATTAGCTTTGTTTGAATGTGTTTGACTTTCATTTGATTCAAATAGCTTTATTTGATTGCGTTTGACTTTCATGTGATACAATTAGCTTTCTAGAACGTATTTGACTTTTATTTTATTCAAATAGCTTTATTTGAATGTGTTTGACTTTCATTTGATTCAATTAGCTTTGTAGAATGTATTTGACTTTCATTTGAGTCAAATAACTTTGTTTGACTGTGTTTGGCTTTCATTTGTTTCAATTTGCATTGTAGAATGTATTTGACTTTCATTTTCTTCAAATAGCTTTGTTTGAATGTGTTTGACTTTCATTTGATTCAATTAGCTTTGTAGAATGTATTTGACATTCATTTAATTAAAATAGCTTTGTTTGAATGTGTTTGACTTTCGTTTGATTCAATTAACTTTGTTTGAATGTGTTTGACTTTCATTTGATTCGATTTGCTTTGTAGAATGTATTTGACTTTCATTTGATTCAAATAGCTTTGTTTGAATGTGTATGACTTTCATTTGATTCAAATAGCTTTATAGAATGTATTTGACATTTATTTGATTTAAATAGCTTTGTTTGAATGTGTTTGACTTTCATTTGATTCAATTAGCTTTATAGAATGTATTTGACTTTCATTTGATTAAAATAGCTTTGTTTGAATGTGTTTGACTTTCATTTGATTCAATTAGCTTTGTAGAATGTATTTGACTTTCATTTGATTCAAATAGCTTTGTTTGAATGTGTTTGACTTTCATTTGATTCAAATAGCTTTATAGAATGTATTTGACTTTCATTTTCTTCAAATAGCTTTGTTTGAATGTGTTTGACTTTTATTTGATTCAATTAGCTTTGTAGAATGTATTTGACATTCATTTAATTAAAATAGCTTTGTTTGAATGTGTTTGACTTTCATTTGATTCAATTAGCTTTGTTTGAATGTGTTTTGACTTTCATTTGATTCGATTTGCTTTGTAGAATGTATTTGACTTTCATTTGATTCAAATAGCTTTGTTAAATGTGTTTGACTTTTATTTGATTCAAATAGCTTTATAGAATGTATTTGACATTTATTTGATTTAAATAGCTTTGTTTGAATATGTTTCACTTTCATTTGATTCAATTAGCTTTGTAGAATGTATTTGACTTTCATTTGATTAAAATAGCTTTGTTTGAATGTGTTTGACTTTCATTTGATTCAATTAGCTTTGTAGAATGTATTTGACTTTCATTTGATTCAAATAGCTTTGTTTGAATGTGTTTGACTTTCATTTGATTCAATTAGCTTTATAGAATGTATTTGACATTTTTTTGATTTAAATAGCTTTGTTTGAATGTGTTTGACTTTTATTTGATTTATTTAGCTTTGTAGAATGTATTTGACTTTCATTTGATTCAAATAGCTTTGTAGAATGTGTTTGACTTTCATTTGATTCAAATAGCTTTGTTTTAATGTGTTTGACTTTCATTTGATTAAAATAGCTTTGTTTAAATGTGTTTGACTTTCATTTGATTCGATTTGCTTTGTAGAATGTATTTGACTC
Source organism: Chenopodium quinoa (assembly GCF_001683475.1). Classification (NCBI taxonomy): domain Eukaryota; kingdom Viridiplantae; phylum Streptophyta; class Magnoliopsida; order Caryophyllales; family Amaranthaceae; genus Chenopodium; species Chenopodium quinoa. The sequence continues at coordinate 18,700 of NW_018744299.1, forward strand.
TCATTTGATTCAAATAGCTTTGTTTGAGTGTGTTTGACTTTCATTTGATTCAATTTGCTTTGTTTAAATGTGTTCGACTTTTATTTGATTCAAATAGCTTTATTTGAATGTGCTTGACTTTCATTTAATTCAAATAGCTTTGTAGAATGTATTTGACTTTCATTTGATTAAAATAGCTTTGTTTGAATGTGTTTGACTTTCATTTGATTCAAATAGCTTTGTTTGAATGTCCTTGACTTTCATTTGATTCAACTAGCTTTGTAGAATGTATTTGACTTTCATTTGATTAAAATAGCTTTGTTTGAATGTGTTTGACTTTCATTTGATTCAATTTGCTTTGTAGAATGTATTTGACTTTCATTTGATTCAAATAGCTTTGTTTGAATGTGTTTGACTTTCATTTGATTCGATTTGCTTTGTAGAATGTATTTGACTTTCATTTGATTCAAATAGCTTTGTTTGAATGTATTTTACTTTCATTTGATTCAAATATCTTTATAGAATGTATTTGACATATATTTGATTTAAATAGCTTTGTTTGAATGTGTTTGACTTTCATTTGATTCAATTAGCTTTGTAGAATGTATTTGACTTTCATTTGATTAAAATGGCTTTGTTTAAATGTATTTGACTTTCATTTGATTCAATTAGCTTTGTAGAATGTATTAGACTTTCATTTGATTCAAATAGCTTTGTTTGAATGTGTTTGACTTTCATTTGATTCAAATAGCTTTATAGAATGTATTTGACATTTATTTGATTTAAATAGCTTTGTTTGAATGTGTTTGACTTTCATTTGATTAAAATTGCTTTGTTTGAATGTGTTTGACTTTCATTTGATTCGATTTGCTTTGTAGAATGTATTTGACTTTTATTTGATTCAAATAGCTTTGTTTGAATGTGTTTGACTTTCATTTGATTCAATTTGCTTTGTAGAATGTATTTGACTTTTATTTGATTTAATTAGCTTCGTTTGAATGTATTTGACTCTCATTTGATTCAAATAGCTTTATTTGAATGTGTTTGACTTTCATTTGATTCAAATTCCTTTGTTTGAATGTGTTCGACTTTCATTTGATTCAAATAGCATTGTTTGAATGTGCTTGACTTTCATTTGATTCAACTAGCTTTAAAGAATGTATTTGACTTTCATTTGATTAAAATAGCTTTGTTTGAATATGTTTGACTTTCATATGATTCAATTAGCTTTGTAGAATGTATTTGACTTTCATTTGATTCAAATAGCTTTGTTTGAATGTGTTTGACTTTCATTTGATTCAAATAGCTTTATAGAATGTATTTGACATTTATTTGATTTAAATAGCTTTGTTTGAATGTGTTTGTTTTTCATTTGATTCAATTAGATTTGTAGAATGTATTTGACTTTCATTTGATTAAAATAGCTTTGTTTGAATGTGTTTGACTTTCATTTGATTCAATTAGCTTTGTAGAATGTATTTGACTTTCATTTGATTCAAATAGCTTTGTTTGAATGTGTTTGACTTTCATTTGATTCAAATAGCTTTATAGAATGTATTTGACATTTATTTGATTTAAATAGCTTTGTTTGAATGTGTTTGACTTTCATTTGATTCAATTAGCTTTGTAGAATGTATTTGACTTTCATTTGATTCAAATAGCTTTGTAGAATGTGTTTGACTTTCATTTGATTCAAATAGCTTTGTTTGAATGTGATTGACTTTCATTTGATTAAAATAGCTTTGTTTGAATGTGTTTGACTTTCATTTGATTCGATTTTCTTTGTAGAATGTATTTGACTCTCATTTGATTCAAATAGCTTTGTTTGAATGTGTTTGACTTTCATTTGATTCAATTTGCTTTGTTTAAATGTGTTCGACTTTTATTTGATTCAAATAGCTTTGTTTGAATGTGCTTGACTTTCATTTAATTCAAATAGCTTTGTAGAATGTATTTGACTTTCATTTGATTAAAATAGCTTTGTTTGAATGTGTTTGACTTTCATTTGATTCAAATAGCTTTGTTTGAATGTGCTTGACTTTCATTTGATTCAACTAGCTTTGTAGAACGTATTTGACTTTCATTTGATTAAAATAGCTTTGTTTGAATGTGTTTGACTTTCATTTGATTCAATTAGCTTTGTAGAATGTGTTTGACTTTCATTTGATTCAAATAGCTTTGTTTGAATGTGTTTGACGTATATTTGATTCGATTTGCTTTGTAGAACGTATTTGACTTTCATTTGATTCAAATAGCTTTGTTTGAATGTGTTTGACTTTCATTTGATTCAAATAGCTTTATAGAATGTATTTGACATTTATTTAATTTAAATAGCTTTGTTTAAATGTGTTTGACTTTCATTTGATTCAATTAGCTTTGTAGAATGTATTTGACTTTCATTTGATTAAAATAGCTTTGTTTGAATGTATTTGACTTTCATTTGATTCAATTAGCTTTTGTAGAATGTATTAGACTTTCATTTGATTCAAATAGCTTTGTTTGAATGTGTTTGACTTTCATTTGATTCAAATAGCTTTATAGAATGTATTTGACATTTATTTAATTTAAATAGCTTTGTTTGAATGTGTTTGACTTTCATTTGATTAAAATAGCTTTGTTTGAATGTGTTTGACTTTCATTTGATTCGATTGCTTTGTAGAATGTATTTGTCTTTTATTTGATTCAAATAACTTTGTTTGAATGTGTTTGACTTTCATTTGATTCAATTTGCTTTGTAGAATGTATTTGACTTTTATTTGATTTAATTAGCTTTGTTTGAATGTGTTCGACTTTCATTTGATTCAAATAACATTGTTTGAATGTGCTTGACTTTCATTTGATTCAACTAGCTTTAAAGAATGTATTCGACTTTCATTTGATTAAAATAGCTTTGTTTGAATATGTTTGACTTTCATTTGATTCAATTAGCTGTGTAGAATGTATTTGACTTTCATTTGATTAAAATAGCTTTGTTTGAATGTGTTTGGCTTTCATTTGATTCAACTAGCTTTGTAGAATGTATTCGATTTTAATTTGATTAAAATAGCTTTGTTTGAATGTGTTTGACTTTCATTTGATTCAATTAGCTTTGTAGAATGTATTTGACTTTCATTTGATTCAAATAGCTTTGTTTGAATGTGTTTGACTTTCATTTGATTCAATTTGCTTTGTAGAATGTATTTGACTTTCATTTGATTTAATTAGCTTTGTTTGAAAGCATTTGACTCTCATTTGATTCAAATAGTTTTATTTGAATGTGTTTGACTTTTATTTGATTCAAATAGCTTTGTTTGAATGTGTTTGACTTTCATTTGATTCAATTAGCTTTATAGAATGTATTTGACATTTATTTGATTTAAATAGCTTTGTTTGAATGTGTTTGACTTTCATTTTATTCAATTAGCTTTGTAGAATGTATTTGACTTTCATTTGATTCAAATAGCTTTGTTAGAATGTGTTTGACTTTCATTTGATTCAAATAGCTTTGTTTGAATGTGTTTGACTTTCATTTGATTCAATTTGCTTTGTAGAATGTATATTTGACTCTTTTATTTTGATTTAATTAGCTTTGTTTGAATGTATTTGACTCTCATTTGATTCAAATAGCTTTATTTGAATGTGTTTGACTTTCATTTGATTCAAATTCCTTTGTTTGAATGTGTTCGACTTTCATTTGATTCAAATAGCATTGTTTGAATGTGCTTGACTTTCATTTGATTCAACTAGCTTTGTAGAATGTATTTGACTTTCATTTGATTAAAATAGCTTTGTTTGAATGTGTTTGACTTTCATTTGATTCAATTAGCTTTGTAGAATGTATTTGACTTTCATTTGATTCAAATAGCTTTGTTTGAATGTGTTTGACTTTCATTTGATTCAACTAGCTTTATAGAATGTATTTGACTTTATTTGATTTAAATAGTTTGTTTGAATGTGTTTGACTTTCATTTGATTAAAATAGCTTTGTTTGAATGTGTTTGACTTTCATTTGATTCGATTAGCTTTGTAGAATGTATTTGACTTTCATTTGATTCAAATAGCTTTGTTTGAATGTGTTTGACTTTCATTTGATTCAATTTTCTTTGTAGAATGTATTTGACTTTTATTTGATTTAATTAGCTTTGTTTGAATGTATTTGACTCTCATTTGATTCAAATAGCTTTATTGTAATGTGTTTGACTTTCATTTGATTAAAATTCCTTTCTTTGAATGTGTTTGACATTCATTTGATTTAAATAGCTTTGTTTCAATGTGTTTGACTTTCATTTGATTCAACTAGCTTTGTAGAATATATTTGACTTTCAGTTGATTCAAATAGCTTTGTTTGAGTGTTTTTTACTTTCATTTGGTTCAATTAGCTTTATAGAATGTATTTGACTTTATTTTATTCAAATAGCTTTGTTTGAATGTGTTTGACTTTAATTTGATTCAAATAGCTTTGTTTGAATGTTTTTTACTTTGTTTGAATGTGTTAGACTTTCATTTGATTCAAATAGCTTTATTTGAATGTGTTTGACTTTCATTTAATACAATTAGCTTTGTAGAATGTATTTGACTTTCATTTGATTTAAATAGCTTTGTTTGAATGTATTTGACTTTCATTTGATTCAATTTGCTTTGTAGAATGTATTTGACTTTTATTTGATTTAATTAGCTTTGTTTGAATGTATTTGACTCTCATTTGATTCAAATAGCTTCATTTGAATGTGTTTGACTTTCATTTGATTCAAATTCCTTTGTTTGAATGTGTTCGACTTTCATTTAATTCAAAAAGCTTTATAGAATTTATTTGAAAATTTATTTGATTTAAATAGCTTTATTTGAATGTGTTTGACATTCATTTGATTCAAATTCCTTTGTTTGAATGTGTTCGACTTTCATTTGATTCAAATAGCATTGTTTGAATGTGCTTGACTTTCATTTGATTCAACTAGCTTTGTAGAATGCATTTGACTTTCATTTGATTCAAATAGCTTTGTTTGAATGTGTTTCACTTTCATTTGATTCAATTTGCTTTGTAGAATGTATTTGACTTATATTTGATTTAATTAGATTTGTTTGAATGTATTTGACTCTCATTTGATTTAAATAGCTTTATTTGAATGTGTTTGACTTTCATTTAATATAATTAGCTTTGTAGAATGTATTTGACTTTCATTTGATTTAAATAGCTTTGTTTGAATGTGTTTGACTTTCATTTGATTCAATTTACTTTGTAGAATATATTTGACTTTTATTTGATTTAATTAGCTTTGTTTGAATGTATTTGACTCTCATTTTATTCAAATAGCTTTATTTGAATGTGTTTGACTTTCATTTGATTCAAATTCCTTTGTTGAATGTGTTTGCCTTTCATTGGATTCGATTTGCTTTGTAGAATGTATTTGACTTTTATTTGATTCAAATAGCTTTGTTTGAATGTGTTTGACTGTCATTTGATTCAATTTGCTTTGTAGAATGTATTTGACTTTTATTTGATTTAATTAGCTTTGTTTGAATGTATTTGACTCTCATTTGATTCAAATAGCTTTATAGAATGTATTTGACATTTATTTGATTTAAATAGCTTTGTTTGAATGTGTTTGACTTTCATTTGATTCAATTAGATTTGTAGAATGTATTTGACTTTCATTTGATTAAAATAGCTTTGTTTGAATGTGTTTGACTTTCATTTGATTCAATTAGCTTTGTAGAATGTATTTGACTTTTATTTAATTTAATTAGCTTTGTTTGAATGTATTTGACTCTCATTTGATTCAAATAGCTTTATTTGAATGTGTTTGACTTTCATTTGATTCAAATTCCTTTGTTTGAATGTGTTCGATTTTCATTTGATTCAAATAGCATTGTTTGAATGTGCTTGACTTTCATTTGATTCAACTAGCTTGGTAGAATGTATTTCACTTTCATTTGATTAAAATAGCTTTGTTTGAATGTGTTTGACTTTCATTTGATTCAATTAGCTTTGAAGAATGTATTTGACTTTCATTTGATTCAAATAGCTTTGTTTGAATGTGTTTGACTTTCATTTGATTCAATTTGCTTTGTAGAATGTATTTGACTTTCATTTGATTAAAATAGCTTTGTTTGAATGTGTTTGACTTTCATTTGATTCGATTTGCTTTGTAGAATGTATTTAACTTTTATTTGATTCAAATAGTTTTGTTTGAATGTGTTTGACTTTCATTTGATTCAATTTGCTTTGAAGAATGTATTTGACTTTTATTTGATTTAATTAGCTTTGTTTGAATGTATTTGATTCTCATTTGATTCAAATAGCTTTATTTGAATGTGTTTGACTTTCATTTGATTCAAATTCCTTTGTTTGAATGTGTTCGACTTTCATTTGATTCAAATAGCTTTATAGAATGTATTTGACATTTATTTGATTTAAATAGCTTTGTTTGAATGTGTTTGACTTTCATTTGATTCAATTAGCTTTGTAGAATGTATTTGACTTTCATTTGATTCAAATAGCTTTGTAGAATGTGTTTGACTTTCATTTGATTCAAATAGCTTTGTTTGAATGTGTTTGACTTTCATTTGATTAAAATAGCTTTGTTTGAATGTTTTTGACTTTCATTTGATTCGATTTGCTTTGTAGAATGTATTTGACTTTTATTTGATTCAAATAGCTTTGTATGAATGTGTTTGACTTTCATTTGATTCAATTTGCTTTGTAGAATGTATTTGACTTTTATTTCATTTAATTAGCTTTGTTTGAATGTATTTGACTCTCATTTGATTCAAATAGCTTTATTTGAATGTGTTTGACTTTCATTTGATTCAAATTCCTTTGTTTGAATGTGTTCGACTTTCATTTGATTCAAATAGTATTGTTTGAATGTGCTTGACTTTCATTTGATTCAACTAGCTTTATAGAATGTATTTGACTTTCATTTGATTAAAATAGCTTTGTTTGAATGTGTTTGAATTTCATTTGATTCAATTAGCTTTGTAGAATGTATTTGACTTTCATTTGATTAAAATATCTTTGTTTGAATGTGTTTGACTTTCATTTGATTCAACTAGCTTTGTAGAATGTATTTGACTTTCATTTGATTAAAATAGCTTTGTTTGAATGTGTTTGACTTTCATTTGATTCAATTAGCTTTGTAGAATGTATTTGACTTTCATTTGATTCAAATAGCTTTGTTTGAATGTGTTTGACTTTCATTTGATTCAATTTGCTTTGTAGAATGTATTTGACTTTTATTTGATTTAATGAGCTTTGTTTGAATGTATTTGACTCTCATTTGATTCAAATAGCTTTATTTGAATGTGTTTGACTTTCATTTGATTAAAATTCCTTTGTTTGAATGTGTTTGACATTCATTTGATTTAAATAGCTTTGTTTCAATGTGTTTGACTTTCATTTGATTCAACTAGCTTTGTAGAATATATTTGACTTTCATTTGATTCAAATAGCTTTGTTTGAGTGTTTTTTACTTTCATTTGGTCCAATTAGCTTTATAGAATGTATTTGACTTTTATTTTATTCAAATAGCTTTGTAGAATGTATTTGACTTCCATTTGATTCAAATAGCTTTGTTCGAATGTTTTTTACTTTGTTTGAATGTGTTAGACTTTCATTTGATTCAAATAGCTTTATTTGAATGTGTTTGACTTTCATTTAATACAATTAGCTTCGTAGAATGTATTTGACTTTCATTTGATTTAAATAGCTTTTTTTGAATGTGTTTGACTTTCATTTGATACAATTAGCTTTGTAGAATGTATTTGACTTCCATTTGATTCAAATAGCTTTGTTTGAATGTTTTAGACTTTCATTTGATTTGATTCAAATAGTTTTGTAGAATGCATTTCACTTTCATTTGATTTAAATAACTATGTTTGAGTGTGTTTGAGTTTCATTTGATTCAATTTGCTTTGTAGAATGTATTTGAATTTTATTTGATTTAATTAGCTTTGTTTGAATGTATTTGACTCTCATTTAATTCAAATAGCTTTATTTGAATATGTGCTTGACTTTCATTTGATTCAATTAGCTTTGTAGAATGTATTTGACTTTCATTTGATTCAAATAGCTTTGTTTAAATGTGTTTGACTTTCATTTGATTCAAATAGCTTTATTGAATGTATTTGACTCTCATTTGATTAATATAGCTTCATTTGATTAATATAGCTTTGTTTAAATGTGTTTGACTTTCATTTGATTCAAATTCCTTTTTTTGAATGTGTTCAACTTTCATTTGATTCAAATAGCATTGTTTGAATGTGCTTGACTTTCATTTGATTAAACTAGCTTTGTAGAATGTATTTGACTTTCGTTTGATTCAAATAGCTTTGTTTGAATGTGTTTGACTTTCTTTTGATTCAATTAGCTTTGCAGAATGTATTTGACTTTCATTAGATTCAAATAGCTTTGTTTGAATTTGTTTGACTTTCATTTGACTCAATTTGCTTTGTAGAATGTATTTGACTTTTATTTGATTTAATTAGCTTTGTTTGAATGTATTTGACTCTCATTTGATTCAAATAGCTTTATTTGAATGTCTTTGACTTTCATTTGATTCAAATTCCTTTGTTTGAATGTGTTTGACTTACATTTGATTCGATTTGCTTTGTAGAATGTATTTGACTTTTATTTGATTCAAATAGCTTTGTTTGAATGTGTTTGACTTTCATTTGATTCAAATAGCTTTGTTTGAATGTGTTTGACTTTCATTTGATTCAATTTTCTTTGTAGAATGTATTTGACTTTTATTTGATTTAATTTACTTTGTTTGAATGTGTTTGACTTTCATTTGATTCAAATAGCTTTATAGAATGTATTTGACATTTATTTGATTTAAATAGCTTTGTTTGAATTTGTTTGACTTTCATTTTATTCAATTAGCTTTGTAGAATGTATTTGACTTTCATTTGATTAAAATAGCTTTGTTTGAATGTGTTTGACTTTCATTTGATTCAAATTCCTTTGTTTGAATGTGTTCGACTTTCATTTGATTCAAATAGCTTTGTAGAATGTATTTGACATTTATTTGATTTAAATAGCTTTGTTTGAATGTGTTTGACTTTCATTTGATTCAATTGGCTTTGTAGAATGTATTTGACTTTCATTTGATACAAATAACTTTGTAGAATGTGTTTGACTTTCCTTTGATTCAAATAGCTTTGTTTGAATGTGTTTGACTTTCATTTTATTCGATTTGCTTTGTAGAATGTAATTGATTTTTATTTGATTCAAATAGCTTTGTTTGAATGTGTTTGACTTTCATTTGATTCAATTTGCTTTGTAGAATGTATTTGACTTTTATTTGATTAAATTAGCTTTGTTTGAATGTATTTGACTCTCATTTGATTCAAATAGCTTTATTTGAATGTGTTTGACTTTCATTTGATTCAAATTCCTTTGTTTGAAAGTGTTCGACTTTCATTTGATTCAAATGGCATTGTTCGAATGTTCTTGACTTTCATTTGATTCAAATAGCTTTGTTTAAATGTGTTTGACTTTCAATTGATTCAAATAGCTTTATTGAATGTATTTGACTCTCATTTGATTAAAATAGCTTAATTTGAATGTGTTTGACTTTCATTTGATTCAAATTCCTTTGTTTGAATGTGTTCGACTTTCATTTGATTCAAATAGCATTGTTTGAATGTGCTTGACTTTCATTTGATTCAACTAGCTTTGTAGAATGTATTTGACTTTCATTTGATTCAAATAGCTTTGTTTGAATGTGTTTGACTTTCATTTGATTCAATTAGCTTTGTAGAATGTATTTGACTTTCATTTGATTCAAATAGCTTTGTTTGAATGTGTTTGACTTTCATTTGATTCAATTTGCTTTGTAGAATGTATTTGACTTTTATTTGATTTAATTAGCTTTGTTTGAATGTATTTGACTCTCATTTGGTTCAAATAGCTTTATTTGAATGTCTTTGACTTTCATTTGATTCAAATTCCTTTGTTTGAATGTGTTTGACTTTCATTTGATTCGATTTGCTTTGTAGAATGTATTTGACTTTTATTTGATTCAAATAGCTTTGTTTGAATGTGTTTGACTTTCACTTGATTCAATTTGCTTTGTAGAATGTATTTGACTTTTATTTGATTTAATTAGCTTTGTTTGAATGTGTTTGACTTTCATTTGATTCAAATAGCTTTATAGAATGTATTTGACTTTCATTTGATTAAAATAGCTTTGTTTGAATGTGTTAGACATTCATTTGATTCAATTAGCTTTGTAGAATGTATTTGACTTTCATTTGATTAAAATAGCTTTGTTTGAATGTGTTTGACTTTCATTTGATTCAACTAGCTTTGTAGAATGTATTAGACTTTCATTTGATTAAAATAGCTTTGTTTGAATGTGTTTGACTTTCATTTGATTCAATTAGCTTTGTAGAATGTATTTGACTTTCATTTGATTCAAATAGCTTTGTTTGAATGTGTTTGACTTTCATTTGATTCAATTTGCTTTGAGAATGTATTTGACTTTTATTTGATTTAATTAGCTTTGATTGAATGTATTTGACTCTCATTTGATTCAAATAGCTTTATTTGAATGTGTTTGACTTTCATTTGATTCAAATTCCTTTGTTTGAATGTGTTTGACATTCATTTGATTCAAATAGCTTTGTTTCAATGTGTTTGACTTTCATTTGATTCAACTAGCTTTGTAGAATATATTTTACTTTCATTTGATTCAAATAGCTTTGTTTGAGTGTTTTTTACTTTCATTTGGTTCAATTAGCTTTATAGAATGTATTTGACTTTTATTTTATTCAAATAGCTTTGTTTGAATGTGTTTGACTTTCATTTGATTCAAATAGCTTTGTTTGAATGTTTTTTACTTTGTTTGAATGTGTTAGACTTTCATTTGATTCAAATAGCTTTATTTGAATTTGTTTGACTTTCATTTAATACAATTAGCTTTGTAGAATGTATTTGACTTTCATTTTATTCAAATAGCTTTGTTTGAATGTGTTTGACTTTCATTTGATACAATTAGCTTTGTAGAATGTATTTGACTTCTATTTGATTCAAATAGCTTTGTTTGAATTTTTTAGCCTTTCATTTGATTCGAATAGTTTTGTAGAATGCATTTCACTTTCATTTGATTTAAATAACTATGTTTGAATGTGTTTGACTTTCAATTGATTCAAATAGCTTTGTTTGAATGTGTTTGACTTTCATTTGATTTAATTAGCTTCATAGAATGTATTTGACATTTATTTGATTTAAATAGCTTTGTTCGAATGTGTTTGACTTTCATTTGATTCAATTAGCTTTGTAGAATGTATTTGACTTTCATTTGATTCAAATAGCTTTGTAGAATGTGTTTGACTTTCATTTGATTCAAATAGCTTTGTTTGAATGTGTTTGACATTCATTTGGTTCAATTTGCTTTGTAGAATGTATTTGACTTTTATTTGCTTTAATTAGCTTTGTTTGAATGTATTTGACTCTCATTTGATTCAAATAGCTTTATTTGAATGTGTTTGATTTTCATTTGATTCAAATAGCTTTGTTTGAACGTGTTTGACTTTCATTTGATTCAAATAGATTTATAGAATGTATTTGACATTTATTTGAATTAAATAGCTTTGTTTGAATGTGTTTGACTTTCATTTGATTCAATTGGCTTTGTAGAATGTATTTGACTTTCATTTGATTCAAATAACTTTGTAGAATGTGTTTGACTTTCCTTTGATTCAAATAGCTTTGTTTGAATGTGTTTGACTTTCATTTGATTAAAATAGCTTTGTTTGAATGTGTTTGACTTTCATTTAATTCGATTTGCTTTGTAGAATGTATTTGATTTTTATTTGATTCAAATAGCTTTGTTTGAATGTGTTTGACTTTCATTTGATTCAATTTGCTTTGTAGACTGTATTTGACTTTTATTTGATTTAATTAGCTTTGTTTGAATGTATTTGACTCTCATTTGATTCAAATAGCTTTATTTGAGTGTGTTTGACTTTCATTTGATTCAAATTCCTTTTTTTGAAAGTGTTCGACTTTCATTTGATTTAAATGGCATTGTTTGAATGTTCTTGACTTTCATTTGATTCAATTAGCTTTGTAGAATGTATTTGACTTTCATTTGATTCAAATAGCTTTGTTTAAATGTGTTTAACTTTCATTTGATTCAAATAGCTTTATTGAATGTATTTGACTCTCATTTGATTAATATAGCTTTATTTGAATGTGTTTGACTTTCATTTGATTCAAATTCCTTTTTTTGAATGTGTTCAACTTTCATTTGATTCAAATAGCATTGTTTGAATGTGCTTGACTTTCATTTGATTAAACTAGCTTTGTAGAATGTATTTGACTTTCGTTTGATTCAAATAGCTTTGTTTGAATGTGTTTGACTTTCTTTTGATTCAATTAGCTTTGTAGAATGTATTTGACTTTCATTAGATTCAAATAGCTTTGTTTGAATTTGTTTGACTTTCATTTGATTCAATTTGCTTTGTAGAATGTATTTGACTTTTATTTGATTTAATTAGCTTTGTTTGAATGTATTTGACTCTCATTTGATTCAAATAGCTTTATTTGAATGTCTTTGACTTTCATTTGATTCAAATTCCTTTGTTTGAATGTGTTTGACTTACATTTGATTCGATTTTCTTTGTAGAATGTATTTGACTTTTATTTGATTCAAATAGCTTTGTTTGAATGTGTTTGACTTTCATTTGATTCAATTTTCTTTGTAGAATGTATTTGACTTTTATTTGATTTAATTTACTTTGTTTGAATGTGTTTGACTTTCATTTGATTCAAATAGCTTTATAGAATGTATTTGACATTTATTTGATTTAAATAGCTTTGTTTGAATTTGTTTGACTTTCATTTTATTCAATTAGCTTTGTAGAATGTATTTGACTTTCATTTGTTTAAAATAGCTTTGTTTGAATGTGTTTGACTTTCATTTGATTCAAATTCCTTTGTTTGAATGTGTTCGACTTTCATTTGATTCAAATAGCTTTATAGAATGTATTTGACATTTATTTGATTTAAATAGCTTTGTTTGAATATGTTTGACTTTCATTTGATTCAATTGGCTTTGTAGAATGTATTTGACTTTCATTTGATTCAAATAACTTTGTAGAATGTGTTTGACTTTCCTTTGTTCAAATAGCTTTGTTTGAATGTGTTTGACTTTCATTTGATTAAAATAGCTTTGTTTGAATGTGTTTGACTTTCATTTTATTCGATTTGCTTTGTAGAATGTTATTGATTTTTATTTGATGCAAATATCTTTGTTTGAATGTGTTTGACTTTCATTTGATTCAATTTGCTTTGTAGAATGTATTTGACTTTTATTTGATTAAATTAGCTTTGTTTGAATGTATTTGACTCTCATTTGATTCAAATAGCTTTATTTGAATGTGTTTGACTTTCATTTGATTCTAATTCCTTTGTTTGAAAGTGTTCGACTTTCATTTGATTCAAATGGCATTGTTTGAATGTTCTTGACTTTCATTTGATTCAATTAGCTTTGTAGAATGTATTTGACTTTCATTTGATTCAAATAGCTTTGTTTAAATGTGTTTCACTTTCATTTGATTCAAATAGCTTTATTGAATGTATTTGACTCTCATTTGATTAAAATAGCTTTATTTGAATGTGTTTGACTTTCATTTGATTCAAATTCCTTTGTTTGAATGTGTTCAACTTTCATTTGATTCAAATAGCATTGTTTGAATGTGCTTGTGACCAATATGGTCAAAGTTCTAATGTTTGTAATGGTCCAAGTGGTCAAGGTGAGGTCCAAATTCAAGGCAATGCAAAGGAATTGTTTCTGTCCAAATCATTCCTTAATCCTTTGCACGGTTTTGGTCCGAAAGTTTTTACAAGGGGTTGCACTTCACTTAGTGTAATTAACCTTGTAGAAAGTATCTAGCAAGTGACGGTTTTCCAAGCTCCAAATACACGTTTAATGGGCGTCGGTTACAAGCTGAATTGGAGACGGTTTTGGCGTGTTTCATGCTAGCCGTTTGTAAGTTACTTGGGCTGATTAAAGTGGCGTGATTCATGGCACTTGTTGGGCGTAAATTATGGAGTTTGTTGGCTGAACATTGCACCTCATTATTTGGGGGTTATGAAGAATAAAGAGGCGTGAATCAAGGCATTAAAATGGGAGTTACAAAAGCTTGAAGAGTGGCTGTTTTGGGCGTGTGTTTATGGCTATTGGAGATGCTCTTTGGATGCTATTTTGGCTGGTCATTTTCCCTTGTTTCAAGCCTAGTCTTTAGGTCTTTTAATTAGTTTAATTATGTTTGTAATGGGGTTAAGTGGGACGTGTATTAACCACTCATTCTCTTAGTTAATTTCCTTTTGGTTATTTCATTTTGTTAATTAAAGTAGGCAAGTGAAAAGGTTGTATTGATGCTATAAATAGCATACTTTGAATGAATGAAAATCATCCAAGATTATTTGCCTAAAACGTGTGTTTTGTTAATTGAAGTGACTTGAGTTTAGCTCACTTTGTTTTCCAAATTTGAGTATCCGAATTTGAAGAGTGTTAGTTTTGGTGAGAGTTCCCAAGATTAAGACTTATAGTTTATGATTTGGTGAGAGTTCCCTCATCTAGACTATCCCAAGCAAACGAGTGAGAGTTCCTCTTTGCTATATCCTTAGCTTAGGGTGAGAGTTCCCCTAACTAAACTGACCACTTGATAATTGAATCTTAAAATCTTTTGAATCTTTTAACTTATCATTGTTGTAACAACGTTTCTCATCTTGTTTACACATCATTTGGCGCGTCAGGTAGGGGGAAAAAAAATTTCTTAAATTTTCCAAAGGGGTCGAATACCTACATACCATGGGAGAGAATCAAGACTTGAGGACAGCTTTGGAAGCTCTTAATCGATCCATTGCTAGTCAGGAAAGGTTGGCCGAAACCAATGCCAATCTACAAGGGAACCTTGCTGCCTTGATGGCAAGGCTCATGAACGAGCAAGATAGGAGAGATCAAGGTGAAGACCCTCCACCTAGGAGGGAAGATAGGAGTCTCAAAGTGGACGTTCCTGCCTTTGATGGGACACTTGATCCGGAGAAGTACTTGGAGTGGGAGAAATCCTGATGTGGATTTAAACCCCTTAACTTAATAAAGAATCTAAAATCACACAAGTAACACAAGCCCTTCGAATTTCCTAAGAAAATCGAACAACTTAAGAATAACGAACCGGATATGACTTTGAAAACGACCACTCCTGGAACGAATTCAACGCCTCTCAAATTACCTAGACCACTCCTGGAACTAAGTACTTTGATGAACAAAACTTAGACTACTCCTAGAACTAAGAATTGAACGTTCTAATTATCAAAACAACTCCTTGAATTGAAAACTAGCAAAAGAATTTGTAAGCAATTAAGCAAAACAAACAATAAACTTGTATTGAATTTTCTGGTTTTGGTTGTGTATACAAAGCCACGAAAAATCCCTTATTTATAGACTAAACTAACTATTCCTAAGTCTATTCGAACTAGGAAAAAAACCCTAGCCTTGATCCCCAAGTATCCTAGATAGAATAGGAAAACCAATTCTAATGGAACTAGGAAACTAGTAATAAGACTAGTTCTAATTAAACTAAAACTTCTTAAAACAATTCCTAATTGACTTAGAAATTATTTTAAACTAAAATAACAGAAATTAAGAAGATTCCTAATTGCTTAAACCAAGAAAAACCCTTTCAAGTGAAAGGTAAAAACTTGCAAGCAAAAACTCTAGAAAAAACTAAGTTAGGAAAATCTTTCTTTTCGTACTGCCGCCGAACCACCACCTCACGCGCCGCCATCATCGACACGCGCCCCACCGCCGTGTAGCTGGACTCAGGCCGGAGCTAGGGAGCCGGCGCGTGGCACCCAGATCGGCGCGTCGCCGCCACTGCCGTCGTCGGAACCCAACTGGACCTTGACTTCTTCTTCAATGGCTGCGCATGTTAACCATTCTTGATTCTTTACTCCAAGCTCAAACCCTATTGGCCTTAAAACCAATATGATTGGCTCTTCAAAAGAATTTCCCTCTTGATCCACATCATTCTCCCCCTCTTCAAAAGAATTTGTCCTCAAATTCACATCATCTAGGTAAGGAGTCAAATCACCAACATTAAAAGTAGCACTTACATTACCATATTCGCTTGGTAAATCAAGTTTGTAAGCACTATCACCATAAACTTCCAAAACCTCAAAAGGGCCGTCAGCTCTAGGCATGAGCTTGTTCTTCCTTTTGTTTGGAAATCTTTCCTTCCTTAAGTGTAACCAAACAAGATCTCCCGGCTTGAATGTAGGTTGCTTGCGCTTTTTGTTTGACCTTTCTTTGTAGAAGTTATTCATCTTCTCAATCCTTACTTTAACTTGTTCACATGTCCTCTTAAAAACTTCAAATGGAGCTTGTTGTGTAGTTGATGAAGGTGACCGATTATAAGCAAACTCCGCATGGCAAAGTCGCATATCCCAATCCTTTTGAGTCTTATTAACCAACCCTCTAAGTAAAGTACCTAAGGTTCGATTGGTTACCTCAGTTTGACCATCTGTTTGAGGATGATGAGAAGTACTAAACATGAGCTTTGTTCCAAGTAGTTTCCACAAACACTTCCAAAAGTGACTAAGGAACTTTGAGTCCCTATCCGAAACTATGCTTCTAGGAACTCCATGAAGTCGAACAATTTCCTTGAAGTATAGATTAGCTACATGTTGCGTATCATCCGTCTTGTGCATTGGAACAAAGTGAGCCATCTTTGAGAATCTATCAACTACAACCATAATAGCATCCTTCCCTCTTTGAGTTCGTGGTAGTCCAACAATGAAGTCCATGCTAACACTATCCCAAGGACAATCTGGAACTGGAAGAGGTGTGTATAAGCCCTTTGAAAAAGAACTCTTTGCCTTTTGACAAGTAGCACATCTTGAAATCACACTTTGAACATCCTTGAATACCTTTTCCCTTAGAAACAAACTTGAACTTCGATTAACATTGGAGCAATTACTATGTCCTTTATGAGACAAAGGTTGTAGACTAAAACGTTTGTTTCCATCCTTCACGGAATACACATTGGTCTTGCCATCATGTTTAACCTTTCTATCAAATTGCCATGGTCTTCCCAAAAGTAAGTGACAAGCACTCATTGGAATCACATCACACCATATTTCATCTTTGTAATTTCCTATGGAGAAATTTACTAGTGCTTGCTTCTTAATTTGAAAACCCTTTGAATCATCAAGCCAGTTTACTTTATATGGTTTTGAATGATCACGAATAGAGAGGTTAAGTTTACTCACCATGCTAGTTGAAGCAACATTCGTGCAAGAGCCACTATCAATGATCACGTTGCAAGTACTTTCACCAACTTTGCATCGAGTATGGAACAAATTCTCACGTTGATCTTGAATAGAAGTGACTTCGGTGTGTAATATCTTCCTTAAAACAAGCAGCTTATCTTCATCTTCGGCATAGACAACCTCATCCTCTTCTTCCGAGTCAACAACCTTTTCCTCCTTATTATGAATTGACTCCTCTTCACACTCAAAGGTTATGTGTTCCTCTTCTTCTTCCATTTGTTGATATTGTTTGATTGTAAGAGCTTTCTTAGTAGGACATTGATCCGACCTATGTCCCTTTCCTTGACACTTGAAGCACCTAATTCGACTTTCAAATTCCTCTTTAGACACCTTGACAACCTTCTTTTCTCCACTCGTCGAACTTTCTCCCTTGTGCTCGTTAGAAAAATTTGTGGAACTAGGCTTGAAAGGTTTCGAAAAACTTTTATTTGCCTCGGTTTTTTTCTTATCCTCGAGCCAATGACTTTCAATCTTCAAAGCTAATTTGCACACATCATTGAATGACTCATAAGTACTCAAATCAATCTTCTTAGCAATAGGTCGATTAAGACCCTTAAGGAATCGAGCAATCCGCAATGGTTCTTTCTCCTCCAAATCACAAAGAGAGGTTAGTTTATCAAATTCAGCAATATATTCATTAACACTCTTAGTATCTTGTGTCAACATAGTGAGTTTCACATATAGAATTTGTTCGAAATCATGTGGAAGGTATTTAGAACGCATCTTCTTCTTCAAAACTGTCCATGTCTTGATCTTATCCTTCCCTGCTCTAGCACGTCGAGCCTTTAAATTATCGAACCAAATTCCCGCATTCTTAGTGAGTCGTATATAAGCAATTTTGAAACGTTGAGAATCATCAAAACCTTTATAATCTGAAATTTTCTCTAATTGTCTCGCCCACTCAAGAAAATCTTCGGGGCTTCCTAGACCCGTAAAATCATCAAGCTTGATACCTTTATCATCGAACTTTTTATTATAATGGGTATCATCATCACTGTTAGAAGCATCACTATCACTATCATGCCGTTTTTTCTTCTTTTTCTTTTTATCAAGCAATAGTTGTGAAAAAGCATTAAAACGTGCCTCCGTATTATCTTGCAATCTTGCAAATTCATCCATGAGTTTGCTCAAAGATTCCTCCATAATTATAAGACAAAAAAACAGAAATAAAAAGAACCCTTATCCACACAGGTATATCCCACAAAAATCGCAACACAACTTGGAACAAAATCGCACACAACGAGCAGTAAGTATTAAATCGGACCAAAACTGACACAGTTGCGGAAAACAGTCCAGTTTAATAGCAAACGAACTCGAAAAATTCCGAAATTTCACAGGCAGAAATTAGACAAAATTTCACCCAAAATCAAAAAATGAATCACCTGAAAAGACCTTGTAACGAAGGAGAACGAGCCTTCTGAAGTTGACAGAAAAACTGGTTATCCGAGAACAAGTGCGATTTGATGAACGAATTGTTGAACGATCAAAACCCCTGAAATCTGATACCAATTTGATGTGGTATCACACAAGCTCTGATACCAATTTGATGTGGATTTAAACCCCTTAACTTAATAAAGAATCTAAAATCACGCAAGTAACACAAGCCCTTCGAATTTCCTAAGAAAATCGAACAACTTAAGAATAACGAACCGGATATGACTTTGAAAACGACCACTCCTGGAACGAATTCAACGCCTCTCAAATTACCTAGACCACTCCTGGAACTAAGTACTTTGATGAACAAAACTTAGACTACTCCTAGAACTAAGAATTGAACGTTCTAATTATCAAAACAACTCCTTGAATTGAAAACTAGCAAAAGAATTTGTAAGCAATTAAGCAAAACAAACAATAAACTTGTATTGAATTTTCTGGTTTTGGTTGTGTATACAAAGCCACGAAAAATCCCTTATTTATAGACTAAACTAACTATTCCTAAGTCTATTCGAACTAGGAAAAAAAACCCTAGCCTTGATCCCCAAGTATCCTAGATAGAATAGGAAAACCAATTCTAATGGAACTAGGAAACTAGTAATAAGACTAGTTCTAATTAAACTAAAACTTCTTAAAACAATTCCTAATTGACTTAGAAATTATTTTAAACTAAAATAACAGAAATTAAGAAGATTCCTAATTGCTTAAACCAAGAAAAACCCTTTCAAGTGAAAGGTAAAAACTTGCAAGCAAAAACTCTAGAAAAAACTAAGTTAGGAAAATCTTTCTTTTCGTACTGCCGCCGAACCACCACCTCACGCGCCGCCATCATCGACACGCGCCCCACCGCCGTGTAGCTGGACTCAGGCCGGAGCTAGGGAGCCGGCGCGTGGCACCCAGATCGGCGCGTCGCCGCCACTGCCGTCGTCGGAACCCAACTGGACCTTGACTTCTTCTTCAATGGCTGCGCATGTTAACCATTCTTGATTCTTTACTCCAAGCTCAAACCCTATTGGCCTTAAAACCAATATGATTGGCTCTTCAAAAGAATTTCCCTCTTGATCCACATCAAATCCTTGGAAAGGTACTTTGAGTACAAGGACATCCATGAGACGGTTCAACAGTACAAGATAGCCAAAGTCAAACTGAAGGGCTATGGTGACAGTTGGTTGCAAGGAGAACAAAGGGGGCGTACCCTTAGGGGTAAGGCTCACATTTCCACTTGGGAAAAGCTGAAGAAAAGAATGAGAGATCGTTTCATTCCTCACAATTACAAGCAAAATCAGTATGTGAAGTGGAGTACTCTACAACAAAATGGCGACTCAGTGGAAGACTATATCAAAGAATTTGATAGGCTTGCCATTGTGTGTGAGGTGACTGAAAATGAAGAGCTGAAGTTGGGACGTTTTGTAGCTGGGTTGGATCAAGAGTTACAAGACAAACTTGACGGTTACACTAACCTCACGTTTGTGGAAGCTTGCAAACTTGTGACAAAGTTTGATGCTAAAAAGAAAAGGAAGAAAACGCCTACCACTACTCCAGTGGTACGTAAACCACCCTTCCCCTCGAAGGAGGGTTCTTCTTTTAGCAAGCCTAATGAGCCACCTAAGAGGAACACGAAAGACTTCAAGCTTAGTGACATTGTATGTTACAAGTGTGGAGGTAGAGGACATTATAAAAAAGATTGTCCTAATTCAAGAGCCTTAACCATGAAAGAGGTTAAACTCATAGCCACCCAAAGCATCAATTGGGAGGAATTTGAGTCTGAAGAAGAGAAGGACGTGACCCCGCATGAAAAAGATGAGGAGGAGGACCATTGCTATCCTGAGATGGAGGACAAAACAAACTTGGTGGTTAGGAGAGCATTGCAAGCTCGTGTGGAGGAACCTTTGGCGCCACAAAGGCAACACATTTTCATCACCAAATGTAAAGTTGGTGACGAGGTATGTGATTTAATTATTGATGGGGGCAGTGAGGCTAATACTGTGTCGAAAACTTTAGTATCTAAACTGGGTCTTACCACCACTAATCATCCACATCCTTACAAATTGAGTTGGTTAGATTCTAATGCGAGTACTGGGGTTAGAAAGCAATGTATGGTGAATTTTTCGATTGGTTCGTATCATGATAGTCAATTGTGTGATGTTGTTTTAATGGATGCTTGTCGTATTCTTCTTGGTAGACCGTGGAAATCTGATAAAAAATCTATCCATGATGGGTACCATAACACCTACACTATCACTCACCAAGGGAAACAAAAGAAATTGCACCCTTTACCACCCCCACGGTTTTCACAACCACAAAAGTCACAAATTTTTTTATTATCTTGTAAAGAATTTGAGAGGGAGTTTGAAGGTGAGGAAGAGATATTCATGTTGTACTCTAAAGAAATCCATGAAAAATTTGTGAGTCAAAATCCTAAACTTGCAAAATTGATTAAGGAGTTTGAGGATGTTTTTCCTGATGAGTTACCTAAGGGATTACCACCCTTGAGAGGAATTGAGCATCAAATTGATCTCATTCCAGGCGCACCTCTACCAAATAAACCTGCCTATAGATGTAACCCTTTAGAAACTAAGGAGTTGCAAAGACAAATTGAAGAATTGATGGGTATGGGCTATGTGCGTGAATCTATGAGTCCATGTGCAGTTCCTGCTTTGTTGGTCCCTAAAAAGGATGGTACTTGGCGTATGTGCATTGATAGTAGAGCTGTTAACAATATTACTATCAAGTACAGATTTCCAATTCCAAGACTGGATGATATGTTGGACGAATTGAGTGGTTCAAATGTATTTTCAAAAGTTGACTTGAGAAGTGGTTACCATCAAATTCGTATGAGGGAAGGTGATGAATGGAAGACTGCATTCAAGACAAAGCATGGGTTGTATGAATGGCTCGTGATGCCGTTTGGATTGACCAATGCACCTAGCACGTTCATGAGATTGATGAACGAGGTGTTGAGGCCATTTCTTGGCAAGTTCGTGGTGGTGTACCTTGATGATATCCTTATTTACTCTAAAAATGAGGATGAGCATTTAGATCATTTGTTTCAAGTTTTTTCTATTTTAAGAACGCAAAAATTGTATGGAAAACTTGAAAAATGTGATTTTATATTATATGAGGTCACTTTTCTTGGTTACATAGTTTCAGGAGATAGCGTGAAGGTGGATCCTTGCAAGGTTGAAGCAATTCAATCATGGCCTAGTCCGAAAACACTCACGGAGGTCCGTTCTTTCCATGGCCTAGCTTCTTTCTATAGAAGATTTATCAAGAATTTTAGCACACTCATGGCTCCTATAACTGAGTGTACTAAAAAGGGGACGTTTGAATGGACTGCACAAGCTCAAAAGGCCTTTGAAGAAGTCAAGGAGAAAATGTGCAACACTCCTATTCTTGCACTCCCTGATTTTTCCAAGCCATTTGAAGTTGAGTGTGACGCAAGTGGGAAGGGATTGGAGCAGTTTTGATTCAAGAAGGGCGTCCAATTGCTTATTTCAGTGAAAAGTTGAGTCAAGGCAAGTTGAATTATTCCACCTATGATAAAGAGTTCTATGCTATGGTACGAGCTCTAGATCATTGGTCACATTACTTGAGACCACAACCGTTCATATTGCATTCGGACCATGAATCTTTAAGGTTCATCCATGGCCAAAAGAAGTTGAATTCAAGACATGCTAAATGGGTTGAATTCTTGCAAACATTTAACTTTTCCTCTAAATACAAGAGTGGAAAGGCTAATGTTGTTGCGGATGCCTTATCTAGGAGGCATAATTTGCTTGGAGTTGTCGAAGCAAAGGTTCTTGGGTTTGATTTGATCAAAGCATACTACAAGGAGGATGGCAATTTCAATGGAATAATACAGAAATGTATATGTGTCCATGGAGTATATGACTTATTTTCCTTACATGATGGCTTTCTTTTTAAGGGAAATCGGTTATGCATTCCTAAGTGTCCAATTAGAAGCTTGTTGATTCATGAGGCTCATGGAGGAGGTCTAGCTGGTCACGTGGGGATTCAAAAAACAATGGAGCTTCTTCAAGCTCACTTTTATTGGCCGAAAATGTTAGCCACGGTTCATCATGTGGTTAGTCGTTGTTCTACTTGTCAAAGGGCCAAGATGGTGTTTCACAAAGGTCTCTACAAGCCTTTGCCAGTTCCGGAAAGACCTTGGGAAGATGTGAGCATGGATTTCATTGTGGCTTTACCTAGAACTCAAAGGGGTAAAGACTCAATCATGGTGGTTGTTGATCGGTTTTCGAAAATGGCTCATTTCATTCCTTGTCACAAGACCGAAGATGCTATGAAAGTGGCTAAGTTATATTTTGAAGAAGTGGTTCATTTTCATGGGGTGCCACGCACCATTGTGTCCGACTGTGATACAAAATTTCTTAGTCATTTTTGGAAATCAATATGGCGCCTAATGGGAACAAAGCTACTGTTTTTCTACTTCACACCATCCAAAAACCGATGGTCAAACTGAAGTGGTGAATAGAATACTGGGTTCTTTGCTTAGGACCTTGGTTAGTAAGAGTGCTAAGGATTGGGATGTCAAGCTAGCTCATGCCGAGTTTGCTTACAATCGGACTCCTAGTGCTACTACAAAGTACTCTCCTTTTGAAGTGGTCTATGGTGTCAATCCTTATGTTCCTATTAATCTCATAGCTTTGCCACAAGACAAGTTCGTTCATGGTGGAGCTAAGGAACAAGCCGAGTTCATGTTGAAGGTCCACAAGGAAGTTAGGAAGAACATTGAGAAAGCAAATGAAGTCTACAAGAAACAAGCCAACAAGAGGGTGAAAAACGTGAAGCAATTTGAAGTTGGTGACTTAGTGTGGATTTACATGAGAAAAGAGAGGTTTCCTAGCAAAAGAAAGAACAAGCTTATGCCAAGAGCCGAAGGACCATTTGAAATCGTGGAAAAAGATCAATGACAATGCATACAAGGTTGATTTGGGGGGCCAATTTGGTGTCTCAAGCACATTCAACGTTGGGGACCTTGCTCCATACTTTGAAGATGACGAATTGAGGGCAATTCCTTTTGAAGAAGAGGAGGATGACCAATATGGTCAAAGTTCTAATGTTTGTAATGGTCCAAGTGGTCAAGGTGAGGTCCAAATTCAAGGCAATGCAAAGGAATTGTTTCTGTCCAAAATCATTCCTTAATCCTTTGCACGGTTTTGGTCCGAAAGTTTTTACAAGGGGTTGCACTTCACTTAGTGTAATTAACCTTGTAGACAGTATCTAGCAAGTGACGGTTTTCCAAGCTCCAAATACACGTTTAATGGGCGTCGGTTACAAGCTGAATTGGAGGCGGTTTTGGCGTGTTTCATGCTAGCCGTTTGTAAGTTACTTGGGCTGATTAAAGTGGCGTGATTCATGGCACTTGTTGGGCGTAAATTATGGAGTTTGTTGGCTGAACATTGCACCTCATTTTTTGGGGGTTATGAAGAATAAAGAGGCGTGAATCAAGGCATTAAAATGGGAGTTACAAAAGCTTGAAGAGTGGCTGTTTTGGGCGTGTGTTTATGGCTATTGGAGATGCTCTTTGGATGCTATTTTGGCTGGTCATTTTCCCTTGTTTCAAGCCTAGTCTTTAGGTCTTTTAATTAGTTTAATTATGTTTGTAATGGGGTTAAGTGGGACGTGTATTAACCACTCATTCCCTTAGTTAATTTCCTTTTGGTTATTCATTTTGTTAATTAAAGTAGGCAAGTGAAAAGGTTGTATTGATGCTATAAATAGCATACTTGAATGAATGAAAGTCATCCAAGATTATTTGCCTAAAACGTGTGTTTTGTTAATTGAAGTGACTTGAGTTTAGCTCACTTTGTTTTCCAAATTTGAGTATCCGAATTTGAAGAGTGTTAGTTTTGGTGAGAGTTCCCAAGATTAAGACTTATAGTTTTATGATTTGGTGAGATTTCCCTCATCTAGACTATCCCAAGCAAACGAGTGAGAGTTCCTCTTTGCTATATCCTTAGCTTAGGGTGAGAGTTCCCCTAACTAAACTGACCACTTGATAATTGAATCTTAAAATCTTTTGAATCTTTTAACTTATCATTGTTGTAACAACGTTTCTCATCTTGTTTACACATCAGCTTGACTTTCATTTGATTCAACTAGCTTTGTAGAATGTATTTGACTTTCATTTGATTCAAATAGCTTTGTTTGAATGTGTTTGACTTTCATTTGATTCAATTAGCTTTGTAGAATGTATTCGACTTTCATTTGATTCAAATAGCTTTGTTTGAATGTGTTTGACTTTCATTTGATTCGATTTGCTTTGTAGAATGTATTTGACTTTTATTTGATTTAATTAGCTTTATTTGAATGTATTTGACTCTCATTTGATTCAAATAGCTTTATTTGAATGTCTTTGACTTTTATTTGATTCAAATTCCTTTGTTTGAATGTGTTTGACTTTCATTTGATTCGATTTGCTTTGTAGAATGTATTTGACTTTTATTTGATTCAAATAGCTTTGTTTGAATGTGTTTGACTTTCATTTGATTCACTTTGCTTTGTAGAATGTATTTGACTTTTATTTGATTTAATTAGCTTTGTTTGAATGTGTTTGACTTTCATTTGATTCTAATAGCTTTATAGAATGTATTTGACATTTATTTGATTTAAATAGCTTTGTTAGAATTTGTTTGACTTTCATTTGATTCAATTAGCTTTGTAGAATGTATTTGACTTTCATTTGATTAAAATAGCTTTGTTTGAATGTGTTTGACTTTCATTTGATTCAAATTCCTTTGTTTGAATGTGTTCGACTTTCATTTGATTCAAATAGCTTTATAGAATGTATTTGACATTTATTTGATTTAAATAGCTTTGTTTGAATGTGTTTGACTTTCATTTGATTCAATTGGCTTTGTAGAATGTATTTGACTTTCATTTGATTCAAATAACTTTGTAGAATGTGTTTGACTTTCCTTTGATTCAAATAGCTTTGTTTGAATGTGTTTGACTTTCATTTGATTAAAATAGCTTTGTTTGAATGTGTTTGACTTTCATTTTATTCGATTTGCTTTGTAGAATGTAATGATTTTTATTTGATTCAAATAGCTTTGTTTGAATGTGTTTGACTTTCATTTGATTCAATTTGCTTTGTAGAATGTATTTGACTTTTATTTGATTTAATTAGCTTTGTTTGAATGTATTTGACTCTCATTTAATTCAAATAGCTTTATTTGACTGTGTTTGACTTTCATTTGATTCAAATTCCTTTGTTTGAAAGTGTTCGACTTTCATTTGATTCAAATGGCATTGTTGAATGTTCTTGACTTCATTTGATTCAATTAGCTTTGTAGAATGTATTTGACTTTCATTTGATTCAAATAGCTTTGTTTAAATGTGTTTGACTTTCATTTGATTCAAATAGCTTTATTGAATGTATTTGACTCTCATTTGATTAAAATAGCTTTATTTGAATGTGTTTGACTTTCATTTGATTCAAATTCTTTTTTTAAATGTGTTCAACTTTCATTTTGATTCAAATAGCATTGTTTGAATGTGCTTGACTTTCATTTGATTCAACTAGCTTTGTAGAAGTGTATTTGACTTTCATTTGATTCAAATAGCTTTGTTTGAATGTGTTTGACTTTCATTTGATTCAATTAGCTTTGTAGAATGTATTTGACTTTCATTTGATTCAAATAGCTTTGTTTGAATGTGTTTGACTTTCATTTGATTCAATTTGCTTTGTAGAATGTATTTGACTTTTATTGATTTAATTAGCTTTGTTTGAATGTATTTGACTCTCATTTGATTCAAAATAGCTTTATTTGAATGTCTTGTGACTTTCATTTGAATTCAAATTCCTTTGTTTAGAATGTGTTTGACTTTCATTTGATTCGATTTGCTTTGTAGAAATGTATTTGACTTTTATTTGATTCAAATAGCTTTGTTTGAATGTGTTTGACTTTCATTTGATTCAATTTGCTTTGTAGAATGTATTTGACGTTTATTAGATTTAATTAGCTTTGTTTGAATGTGTTTGACTTCATTTGATTCAAATAGCTTTATTGAATGTATTGACATTTATTTGATTTAAATAGCTTTGTTTGAATTTGTTTGACTTTCATTTGATTCAAGTAGCTTTGTAGAATGTATTTGACTTTCATTTGATTAAAATAGCTTTGTTTGAATGTGTTTGACTTTCATTTGATTCAAAATGCTTTGTTTGAATGTGTTTCGACTTTCATTTGATTCAAATAGCTTTATAGAATGTATTTGACATTTATTTGATTAAATAGCTTTGTTTGAATGTGTTTGACTTTCATTTGATTCAAATTCCTTTTTTTGAATGTGTTCAACTTTCATTTGATTCAAATAGCATTTGTTTTGAATCTGCTTGACTTTCATTTGATTCAACTAGCTTTGTAGAATGTATTTGACTTTCGTTTGATTCAAATAGCTTTGTTTGAATGTGTTTGACTTTCTTTTGATTCAATTAGCTTTGTAGAATGTATTTGACTTTCATTTGATTCAAATAGCTTTGTTTGAATGTGTTTGACTTTCATTTGATTCAATTTGCTTTGTAGAATGTATTTGACTTTTATTTGATTTAATTAGCTTTGTTTGAATGTATTTGACTCTCATTTGATTCAAATAGCTTTATTTGAATGTTTTGACTTTCATTTGATTCATTTTTTTTTGTTTGATTACATTTGATTCGATTTCTTTGTGAATGTATTTGACTTTTATTTGATTCTTAGCTTTATTTGAGTTTGTTTGACTTTCATTTGATTCAAATTCCTTTGTTTGAAAGTGTTCGACTTTCATTTGATTCAAATGGCATTGTTTGAATGTTCTTGACTTTCATTTGATTCAATTAGCTTTGTAGAATGTATTTGACTTTCATTTGATTCAAATAGCTTTGTTTAAATGTGTTTGACTTTCATTTGATTCAAATAGCTTTATTGAATGTATTTGACTCTCATTTGATTAAATATAGCTTTATTTGAATGTGTTTGACTTTCATTTGATTCAAATTCCTTTTTTTGAATGTGTTCAACTTTCATTTGATTCAAATAGCATTGTTTGAATGTGCTTGACTTTCATTTGATTCAACTAGCTTTGTAGAATGTATTTGACTTTCGTTTGATTCAAATAGCTTTGTTTGAATGTGTTTGACTTTCTTTTGATTCAATTAGCTTTGTAGAATGTATTTGACTTTCATTTGATTCAAATAGCTTTGTTTGAATGTGTTTGACTTTCATTTGATTCAATTTGCTTTGTAGAATGTATTTGACTTTTATTTGATTTAATTAGCTTTGTTTGAATGTATTTGACTCTCATTTGATTCAAATAGCTTTATTTGAATGTCTTTGACTTTCATTTGATTCAAATTCTTTGTTTGATGTGTTTGACTTTCATTTGATTCGATTTGCTTTGTAGAATGTATTTTTTTTATTTGATTCAATAGCTTTTTTGATGTGTTTTGACTTTTTTGATTCAAATAGCTTTTTTTGAATGTTGTTTGACTTTCATTTGATTCAAATTAGCCTTTGTTTTGAATGTGTTTGACTTTACATTTGTATTCGATTTAGCTTTGTAGAATGTATTTGACTTTTATTTGATTCAAATAGCTTTGTTTGAATGTGTTTTGACTTTCATTTGATTCAATTTGCTTTGTTAGAATGTATTTGACTTTATTTGATTTAATTGCTTTGTTTGAATGTATTTGACTCTTATTTGATTCAAATAGCTTTTATTTGAATGTGTTTGACTTTCATTTGATTCAAATTCCTTTGTTTGAAAATGTTCGACTTTCATTTGATTCAAATGGCATTGTTTGAATGTTCTTGACTTTCATTTGATTCACTTAGCTTTGTAGAATGTATTTGACTTTCATTTGATTCAAATAGCTTTGTTTAAATGTGTTTGACTTTCATTTGATTCAAATAGCTTTATTGAATGTATTTGACTCTCATTTGATTAAAATAGCTTTATTTGAATGTGTTTGACTTTCATTTGATTCAAATTCCTTTGTTTGAATGTGTTCAACTTTCATTTGATTCAAATAGCATTGTTTGAATGTGCTTGACTTTCATTTGATTCAACTAGCTTTGTAGAATGTATTTGACTTTCATTTGATTCAAATAGCTTTGTTTGAATGTGTTTGACTTTCATTTGATTCAATTAGCTTTGTAGAATGTATTTGACTTTCATTTGATTCAAATAGCTTTGTTTGAATGTGATTGACTTTCATTTGATTCAATTTGCTTTGTAGAATGTATTTGACTTTTATTTGATTTAATTAGCTTTTGTATTTGACTCTCATTTGATTCAAATAGCTTTATTTGAATGTCTTTGACTTTCATTTGATTCAAATTCCTTTGTTTGATGTGTTTGACTTTCATTTGATTCGATTTGCTTTGTAGAATGTATTTGACTTTTATTTGATTCAAATAGCTTTGTTTGAATGTGTTTGACTTTCATTTGATTTAATTTGCTTTTTAGAATGTATTTGACTTTTTTGATTTAATTAGCTTTGTTTGAATGTGTTTGACTTTCATTTGATTCAAATAGCTTTATAGAATGTATTTGACATTATTTGATTTAAATAGCTTTGTTGAATGTGTTTGACTTTCATTTGATTCAATTGGCTTTGTAGAATGTATTTGACTTTCATTTGATTCAAATAACTTTGTAGAATGTGTTTGACTTTCCTTTGATTCAAATAGCTTTGTTTGAATGTGTTTGACTTTCATTTGATTAAAATAGCTTTGTTTGAATGTGTTTGACTTTCATTTTATTCGATTTGCTTTGTAGAATGTAATTGATTTTTATTTGATTCAAATAGCTTTGTTTGAATGGGTTTGACTTTCATTTGATTCAATTTGCTTTGTAGAATGTATTTGACTTTTATTTGATTTAATTAGCTTTGTTTGAATGTATTTGACTCTCATTTGATTCAAATAGCTTTATTTGAATGTGTTTGACTTTCATTTGATTGAAATTCCTTTGTTTGAAAGTGTTCGACTTTCATTTGATTCAAATGGCATTGTTTGAATGTTCTTGACTTTCATTTGATTCAATTAGCTTTGTAGAATGTATTTGACTTTCATTTTATTCAAATAGCTTTGTTTAAATGTGTTTGACTTTCATTTGATTCAAATAGCTTTATTGAATGTATTTGACTCTCATTTGATTAAAATAGCTTTATTTGAATGTGTTTGACTTTCATTTGATTTAAATTCCTTTGTTTGAATGTGTTCAACTTTCATTTGATTCAAATAGCATTGTTTGAATGTGCTTGACTTTCATTTGATTCAACTAGCTTTGTAGAATGTATTTGACTTTCATTTGATTCAAATAGCTTTGTTTGAATGTGTTTGACTTTCATTTGATTCAATTAGCTTTGTAGAATGTATTTGACTTTCATTTGATTCAAATAGCTTTGTTTGAATGTGTTTGACTTTCATTTGATTCAATTTGCTTTGTAGAATGTATTTGACTTTTATTTGATTTAATTAGCTTTGTTTGAATGTATTTGACTCTCATTTGATTCAAATAGCTTTATTTGAATGTCTTTGACTTTCATTTGATTCAAATTCCTTTGTTTGAATGTGTTTGACTTTCATTTGATTCGATTTGCTTTGTAGAATGTATTTGACTTTTAATTGATTCAAATAGCTTTGTTTGAATGTGTTTGACTTTCATTTGATTCAATTTGATTTGTAGAATGTATTTGACTTTTATTTGATTTAATTAGCTTTGTTTGAATGTGTTTGACTTTCATTTGATTCAAATAGCTTTATAGAATGTATTTGACATTTATTTGATTTAAATAGCTTTGTTTGAATGTGTTTGACTTTCATTTGATTCAATTAGCTTTGTAGAATGTATTTTAACTTTCATTTGATTAAAATAGCTTTGTTTGAATGTGTTTGACTTTCATTTGATTCAAATTCCTTTGTTTGAATGTGTTCGACTTTCATTTGATTCAAATAGCGTTGTTTGAATGTGCTTGACTTTCATTTGATTCAACTAGCTTTGTAGAATGTATTTGACTTTCATTTGATTCAATTAGCTTTGTTTGAATGTGTTTGACTTTCATTTGATTCAATTAGCTTTGTAGAATGTATTTGACTTTCATTTGATTCAAATAGCTTTGTTTGAATGTGTTTGACTTTCATTTGATTCAATTTGCTTTGTAGAAAGTATTTGACTTTTATTTGATTTAATTAGCTTTGTTTGAATGTGTTTGACTTTCATTTGATTCAAATAGCTTTATAGAATGTATTTGACATTTATTTGATTTAAATAGCTTTGTTTGAATGTGTTTGACTTTCATTTGATTCAATTAGCTTTGTAGAATGTATTTGACTTTCATTTGATTAAAATAGCTTTGTTTGAATGTGTTTGACTTTCATTTGATTCAATTAGCTTTGTAGAATGTATTTGACTTTCATTTGATTCAAATAGCTTTGTTTGAATGTGTTTGACTTTCATTTGATTCAAATAGCTTTATAGAATGTATTTGACATTTATTTGATTTAAATAGCTTAGTTTGAATGTGTTTGACTTTCATTTGATTCAAATAGCTTTGTTTGAATGTGTTTGACTTTCATTTGATTCAATTTGCTTTGTAGAATGTATTTGACTTTTATTTGATTTAATTAGCTTTGTTTGAATGTATTTGACTCTCATTTGATTCAAATAGCTTTATTTGAATGTGTTTGACTTTCATTTGATTCAAATTACTTTGTTTGAATATGTTCGACTTTCATTTGATTCAAATAGCATTGTTTGAATGTGCTTGACTTTCGTTTGATTCAACTAGCTTTATAGAATGTATTTGACTTTCATTTGATTAAAATAGCTTTGTTTGAATGTGTTTGACTTTAATTTGATTCAATTAGCTTTGTAGAATGTATTTGACTTTCATTTGATTAAAATAGCTTTGTTTGAATGTGTTTGACTTTCATTTGATTTAACTAGCTTTGTAGAATGTATTTGACTTTCATTTGATTAAAATAGCTTTGTCTGAATGTGTTTGACTTTCATTTGATTCAATTAGCTTTGTAGAATGTATTTGACTTTCATTTGATTCAAATAGCTTTATTGAATGTATTTGACTCTCATTTGATTAAAATAGCTTTATTTGAATGTGTTTGACTTTCATTTGATTCAAATTCCTTTGTTTGAATGTGTTCGACTTTCATTTGATTCAAATAGCATTGTTTGAATGTGCTTGACTTTCATTTGATTCAACTAGCTTTGTAGAATGTATTTGACTTTCATTTGATTCAAATAGCTTTGTTTGAATGTGTTTGACTTTCATTTGATTGAATTAGCTTTGTAGAATGTATTTGACTTTCATTTGATTCAAATAGCTTTGTTTGAATGTGTTTGACTTTCATTTGATTGAATTAGCTTTGTAGAATGTATTTGACTTTCATTTGATTCAAATAGCTTTGTTTGAATGTGTTTGACTTTCATTTGATTCAATTTGCTTTGTAGAATGTATTTGACTTTCATTTGATTTAATTAGCTTTGTTTGAATGTATTTGACTCTCATTTGATTCAAATAGCTTTATAGAACGTATTTGACATTTATTTGATTTAAATAGCTTAGTTTGAATGTGTTTGACTTTCATTTGATTCAATTAGCTTTGTAGAATGTATTTGACTTTCATTTGATTCAAATAGCTTTGTTTGAATGTGTTTGACTTTCATTTGATTTAAATTCCTTTGTTTGAATGTGTTCGACTTTCATTTGATTCAAATAGCATTGTTTGAATGTGCTCAATTTTCAATTGATTCAACTAGCTTTGTAGAATGTATTTGACTTTTATTTGATTTAATTAGCTTTGTTTGAATTTATTTGACTCTCATTTGATTCAAATAGCTATATTTGAATGTGTTTGACTTTCATTTTATTCAAATTACTTTGTTTGAATGTGTTCGACTTTCATTTGATTCAAATAGCATTGTTTGAATGTCCTTGACTTTCGTTTGATTCAAACTAGCTTTATAGAATGTATTTGACTTTCATTTGATTAAAATAGCTTTGTTTGAATGTGTTTGACTTTCATTTGATTCAATTAGCTTTGTAGAATGTATTTGACTTTCATTTGATTAAAATAGCTTTGTTTAAATGTGTTTGACTTTCATTTGATTCAAATAGCTTTATTGAATGTATTTGACTCTCATTTGATTAAAATAGCTTTATTTGAATGTGTTTGACTTTCATTTGATTTAAATTCCTTTGTTTGAATGTGTTCAACTTTCATTTGATTCAAATAGCATTGTTTGAATGTGCTTGACTTTCATTTGATTCAACTAGCTTTGTAGAATGTATTTGACTTTCATTTGATTCAAATAGCTTTGTTTGAATGTGTTTGACTTTCATTTGATTCAATTAGCTTTGTAGAATGTATTTGACTTTCATTTGATTCAAATAGCTTTGTTTGAATGTGTTTGACTTTCATTTGATTCAATTTGCTTTGTAGAATGTATTTGACTTTTATTTGATTTTATTAGCTTTGTTTGAATGTATTTGACTCTCATTTGATTCAAATAGCTTTATTTGAATGTCTTTGACTTTTATTTGATTCAAATAGCTTTGTTTGAATGTGTTTGACTTTCATTTGATTCAATTTGATTTGTAGAATGTATTTGACTTTTATTTGATTTAATTAGCTTTGTTTGAATGTGTTTGACTTTCATTTAATTCAAATAGCTTTATAGAATGTATTTGACATTTATTTGATTTAAATAGCTTTGTTTGAATGTGTTTGACTTTCATGTATTCAATTAGCTTTGTAGAATGTATTTAACTTTCATTTGATTAAAATAGCTTTGTTTGAATGTGTTTGACTTTCATTTGATTCAAATTCCTTTGTTTGAATGTGTTCGACTTTCATTTGATTCAAATAGCATTGTTTGAATGTGCTTGACTTTCATTTGATTCAACTAGCTTTGTAGAATGTATTTGACTTTCATTTGATTCAAATAGCTTTGTTTGAATGTGTTTGACTTTCATTTGATTCAATTAGCTTTGTAGAATGTATTTGACTTTCATTTGATTCAAATAGCTTTGTTTGAATGTGTTTGACTTTCATTTGATTTAAATTCCTTTGTTTGAATGTGTTCGACTTTCATTTGATTCAAATAGCATTGTTTGAATGTGCTCAATTTTCAATTGATTCAACTAGCTTTGTAGAATGTATTTGACTTTTATTTGATTTAATTAGCTTTGTTTGAATTTATTTGACTCTCATTTGATTCAAATAGCTATATTTGAATGTGTTTGACTTTCATTTTATTCAAATTACTTTGTTTGAATGTGTTCGACTTTCATTTGATTCAAATAGCATTGTTTGAATGTCCTTGACTTTCGTTTGATTCAACTAGCTTTATAGAATGTATTTGACTTTCATTTGATTAAAATAGCTTTGTTTGAATGTGTTTGACTTTCATTTGATTCAATTAGCTTTGTAGAATGTATTTGACTTTCATTTGATTAAAATAGCTTTGTTTAAATGTGTTTGACTTTCATTTGATTCAAATAGCTTTATTGAATGTATTTGACTCTCATTTGATTAAAATAGCTTTATTTGAATGTGTTTGACTTTCATTTGATTTAAATTCCTTTGTTTGAATGTGTTCAACTTTCATTTGATTCAAATAGCATTGTTTGAATGTGCTTGACTTTCATTTGATTCAACTAGCTTTGTAGAATGTATTTGACTTTCATTTGATTCAAATAGCTTTGTTTGAATGTGTTTGACTTTCATTTGATTCAATTAGCTTTGTAGAATGTATTTGACTTTCATTTGATTCAAATAGCTTTGTTTGAATGTGTTTGACTTTCATTTGATTCAATTTGCTTTGTAGAATGTATTTGACTTTTATTTGATTTTATTAGCTTTGTTTGAATGTATTTGACTCTCATTTGATTCAAATAGCTTTATTTGAATGTCTTTGACTTTTATTTGATTCAAATAGCTTTGTTTGAATGTGTTTGACTTTCATTTGATTCAATTTGATTTGTAGAATGTATTTGACTTTTATTTGATTTAATTAGCTTTGTTTGAATGTGTTTGACTTTCATTTAATTCAAATAGCTTTATAGAATGTATTTGACATTTATTTGATTTAAATAGCTTTGTTTGAATGTGTTTGACTTTCATGTATTCAATTAGCTTTGTAGAATGTATTTAACTTTCATTTGATTAAAATAGCTTTGTTTGAATGTGTTTGACTTTCATTTGATTCAAATTCCTTTGTTTGAATGTGTTCGACTTTCATTTGATTCAAATAGCATTGTTTGAATGTGCTTGACTTTCATTTGATTCAACTAGCTTTGTAGAATGTATTTGACTTTCATTTGATTCAAATAGCTTTGTTTGAATGTGTTTGACTTTCATTTGATTCAATTAGCTTTGTAGAATGTATTTGACTTTCATTTGATTCAAATAGCTTTGTTTGAATGTGTTTGACTTTCATTTGATTCAATTTGCTTTGTAGAAAGTATTTGACTTTTATTTGATTTAATTAGCTTTGTTTGAATGTGTTTGACTTTCATTTGATTCAAATAGCTTTATAGAATGTATTTGACATTTATTTGATTTAAATAGCTTTGTTTGAATGTGTTTGACTTTCATTTGATTCAATTAGCTTTGTAGAATGTATTTGACTTTCATTTGATTAAAATAGCTTTGTTTGAATGTGTTTGACTTTCATTTGATTCAATTAGCTTTGTAGAATGTATTTGACTTTCATTTGATTCAAATAGCTTTGTTTGAATGTGTTTGACTTTCATTTGATTCAAATAGCTTTATAGAATGTATTTGACATTTATTTGATTTAAATAGCTTAGTTTGAATGTGTTTGACTTTCATTTGATTCAAATAGCTTTGTTTGAATGTGTTTGACTTTCATTTGATTCAATTTGCTTTGTAGAATGTATTTGACTTTTATTTGATTTAATTAGCTTTGTTTGAATGTATTTGACTCTCATTTGATTCAAATAGCTTTATTTGACTGTCTTTGACTTTCATTTGATTCAAATTCCTTTGTTTGAATGTGCTCGATTTTCAATTGATTCAACTAGCTTTGTAGAATGTATTTGACTTTCATTTGATTCAATTTGCTTTGTAGAATGTATTTGACTTTTATTTGATTTAATTAGCTTTGTTTGAATGTATTTGACTCTCATTTGATTCAAATAGCTTTATTTGAATGTGTTTGACTTTCATTTGATTCAAATTACTTTGTTTGAATGTGTTCGACTTTCATTTGATTCAAATAGCATTGTTTGAATGTGCTTGACTTTCGTTTGATTCAACTAGCTTTTTAGAATGTATTTGACTTTCATTTGATTAAAATAGCTTTGTTTGAATGTGCTTGACTTTCATTGATTCAATTAGCTTTGTAGAATGTATTTGACTTTAATTTGATTCAATTAGCTTTGTAGAATGTATTTGACTTTCATTTGATTAAAATAGCTTTGTTTGAATGTGTTTGACTTTCATTTGATTTAACTAGCTTTGTAGAATGTATTTGACTTTCATTTGATTAAAATAGCTTTGTTTGAATGTGTTTGACTTTCATTTGATTCAATTAGCTTTGTAGAATGTATTTGACTTTCATTTGATTCAAATAGCTTTATTGAATGTATTTGACTCTTATTTGATTAAAATAGCTTTATTTGAATGTGTTTGACTTTCATTTGATTCAAATTCCTTTGTTTGAATGTGTTCGACTTTCATTTGATTCAAATAGCATTGTTTGAATGTGCTTGACTTTCATTTGATTCAACTAGCTTTGTAGAATGTATTTGACTTTCATTTGATTCAAATAGCTTTGTTTGAATGTGTTTGACTTTCATTTGATTGAATTAGCTTTGTAGAATGTATTTGACTTTCATTTGATTCAAATAGCTTTGTTTGAATGTGTTTGACTTTCATTTGATTGAATTAGCTTTGTAGAATGTATTTGACTTTCATTTGATTCTAATAGCTTTGTTTGAATGTGTTTGACTTTCATTTGATTCAAATTCCTTTGTTTGAATGTGTTCGACTTTCATTTGATTCAAATAGCATTGTTTGAATGTGCTTGACTTTCATTTGATTCAACTAGCTTTGTAGAATGTATTTGACTTTCATTTGATTCAAATAGCTTTGTTTGAATGTGTTTGACTTTCATTTGATTCAATTAGCTTTGTAGAATGTATTTGACTTTCATTTGATTCAAATAGCTTTGTTTGAATGTGTTTGACTTTCATTTGATTCAATTTGCTTTGTAGAAAGTATTTGACTTTTATTTGATTTAATTAGCTTTGTTTGAATGTGTTTGACTTTCATTTGATTCAAATAGCTTTATAGAATGTATTTGACATTTATTTGATTTAAATAGCTTTGTTTGAATGTGTTTGACTTTCATTTGATTCAATTAGCTTTGTAGAATGTATTTGACTTTCATTTGATTAAAATAGCTTTGTTTGAATGTGTTTGACTTTCATTTGATTCAATTAGCTTTGTAGAATGTATTTGACTTTCATTTGATTCAAATAGCTTTGTTTGAATGTGTTTGACTTTCATTTGATTCAAATAGCTTTATAGAATGTATTTGACATTTATTTGATTTAAATAGCTTAGTTTGAATGTGTTTGACTTTCATTTGATTCAAATAGCTTTGTTTGAATGTGTTTGACTTTCATTTGATTCAATTTGCTTTGTAGAATGTATTTGACTTTTATTTGATTTAATTAGCTTTGTTTGAATGTATTTGACTCTCATTTGATTCAAATAGCTTTATTTGACTGTCTTTGACTTTCATTTGATTCAAATTCCTTTGTTTGAATGTGCTCGATTTTCAATTGATTCAACTAGCTTTGTAGAATGTATTTGACTTTCATTTGATTCAATTTGCTTTGTAGAATGTATTTGACTTTTATTTGATTTAATTAGCTTTGTTTGAATGTATTTGACTCTCATTTGATTCAAATAGCTTTATTTGAATGTGTTTGACTTTCATTTGATTCAAATTACTTTGTTTGAATGTGTTCGACTTTCATTTGATTCAAATAGCATTGTTTGAATGTGCTTGACTTTCGTTTGATTCAACTAGCTTTATAGAATGTATTTGACTTTCATTTGATTAAAATAGCTTTGTTTGAATGTGCTTGACTTTCATTGATTCAATTAGCTTTGTAGAATGTATTTGACTTTAATTTGATTCAATTAGCTTTGTAGAATGTATTTGACTTTCTTTGATTAAAATAGCTTTGTTTGAATGTGTTTGACTTTCATTTGATTTAACTAGCTTTGTAGAATGTATTTGACTTTCATTTGATTAAAATAGCTTTGTTTGAATGTGTTTGACTTTCATTTGATTCAATTAGCTTTGTAGAATGTATTTGACTTTCATTTGATTCAAATAGCTTTATTGAATGTATTTGACTCTTATTTGATTAAAATAGCTTTATTTGAATGTGTTTGACTTTCATTTGATTCAAATTCCTTTGTTTGAATGTGTTCGACTTTCATTTGATTCAAATAGCATTGTTTGAATGTGCTTGACTTTCATTTGATTCAACGAGCTTTGTAGAATGTATTTGACTTTCATTTGATTCAAATAGCTTTGTTTGAATGTGTTTGACTTTCATTTGTTTGAATTAGCTTTGTAGAATGTATTTGACTTTCATTTGATTCAAATAGCTTTGTTTGAATGTGTTTGACTTTCATTTGATTGAATTAGCTTTGTAGAATGTATTTGACTTTCATTTGATTCTAATAGCTTTGTTTGAATGTGTTTGACTTTCATTTGATTCAGTTTGCTTTGTAGAATGTATTTGACTTTCATTTGATTTAATTAGCTTTGTTTGAATGTATTTGACTCTCATTTGATTCAAATAGCTTTATAGAACGTATTTGACATTTATTTGATTTAAATAGCTTAGTTTGAATGTGTTTGACTTTCATTTGATTCAATTAGCTTTGTAGAATGTGTTTGACTTTCATTTGATTCAAATAGCTTTGTTTGAATGTGTTTGACTTTCATTTGATTCAAATTCCTTTGTTTGAATGTGTTCGACTTTCATTTGATTCAAATAGCATTGTTTGAATGTGCTCGATTTTCAATTGATTCAACTAGCTTTGTAGAATGTATTTGACTTTTATTTGATTTAATTAGCTTTGTTTGAATTTATTTGACTCTCATTTGATTCAAATAGCTATATTTGAATGTGTTTGACTTTCATTTTATTCAAATTACTTTGTTTGAATGTGTTCGACTTTCATTTGATTCAAATAGCATTGTTTGAATGTTCTTGACTTTCGTTTGATTCAACTAGCTTTATAGAATGTATTTGACTTTCATTTGATTAAAATAGCTTTGTTTGAATGTGTTTGACTTTCATTTGATTCAATTAGCTTTGTAGAATGTATTTGACTTTCATTTGATTAAAATAGCTTTGTTTGAATGTGTTTGACTTTCATTTGATTCAACTAGATTTGTAGAATGTATTTGACTTTCATTTGATTAAAATAGCTTTGTTTGAATGTGTTTGACTTTCATTTGATTCAATTAGCTTTGTAGAATGTATTTGACTTTCATTTGATTCAAATAGCTTTATTGAATGTATTTGACTCTCATTTGATTAAAATAGCATTATTTGAATGTGTTTGACTTTCATTTGATTCAAATTCCTTTGTTTGAATGTGTTCCACTTTCATTTGATTCAGATAGCATTTGTTGTATATTTGGAGTAACACTCGAAATACACAAGGGATAAACCAAGGGATAGATAAGGCTAAAGAACCAAAGGCTTCTTAGATAAAGTCACACCACTAAGAAACGTTTTGGATTCCTAAGATCACAAGCCAACTAGTAGCCTAAACTAGCTAACTAAGCAAAGGAAACGAAATTCCAAATCCAAGAATTTCAGATTTTTGTTTCTAATCCAAGAAACGAATGTAAGACAAGTTTTTTTGTTCGAAAATAATCTGATTTTTCATTCACATTTGCTTGCTATTTATAGTAAACAAGCATCCTTAAGTACAAGCTAACTTAAGTGACTTTTCAGCTCACTTGTTACACGCCTAAGCTAGGTACAAATCAGCTTTTGTTGTCTAGATACATTAATAAAAGAAGCCTTATTTAACTAGATACATCAAAGAGAAAATGGTGGTTTGTAACCTCCAAATAAAATCAGAAATAAGAGAGTATAACTCCCCCTTGATTCACGCCCAGCAAAGCAGCAGCTTGGAGGTGTAACAGCTCCCCTTTTCACGCCCAATTCAAACAGCAAGTGAAGTGTAACTCCTCCTTGTTTCAAGCCTTGAATTAATCTTGAATGTATGTGGACAAGAGTGTACTTGGACGCCTTTTGAATGCTCAATTGCTGATTGAAATAAACGGCCCTTTGAAGGCTGAATTGAAGGCTTGTAACTCCTCATTGAAGCTGATTGTAACACCCAAGTTAAAGCCTTGAAATTCCTTTGAAAAGAATTTCGGATTCCATGCTTCGTTCACAAGCTTAAATGGCTGCCTTCTTGATGTATCTTGCACTTGTACTTTGTGTGAATGTGACATTATATTTTCGAACTATAATCAGCTAAAAATAACTAAGAAAAATATAGCTAATTTGCAAACTTAAAATAAGACTAAAGTTTACAATTTATTCAAAGCATAAAATGAACTAGAATAAACTAGTTAATAAGAACAACAAGAAATTCAAGGGGTTGAATATCTTGCTGCCCAAGGATAGAATGCATAGCACCAAAACATGATGCTACATCTTGAACCAACGAAATGTCCATAACCAAGTTGTTAGGCTTGGCTACAACATTCCCCCCTTCTTGAAAAGAGTTTGCCCTCAAACTCGGCAACTCTTCAAACTCATCATAGTAAAGCATCTCTTCCCATTGCTTGGGACGTTTAGTAGCCAAAGACCGCAGCAAGGATCCCAAAGTTCTATTAGTCACTTCGGTTTGACCATCCGTTTGAGGATGACTTGAAGTGCTAAAGTTCAATTTCGTGCCCATC
This sequence comes from Chenopodium quinoa, assembly GCF_001683475.1. Classification (NCBI taxonomy): domain Eukaryota; kingdom Viridiplantae; phylum Streptophyta; class Magnoliopsida; order Caryophyllales; family Amaranthaceae; genus Chenopodium; species Chenopodium quinoa. Next base: position 59,444 of record NW_018744299.1, read on the forward strand.
TTCCTCCATTATGTAAGCCAAAAATGACTTAGAAATTTTGGATCACGATCACTCACCATGGATTTAGGTACACCAATGTAAACGAACAATCTCATTGAGAAACAAGTTAGCAACAGGAGTAGCATCATAAGTTGCATAGGCTGGTTTGTTTGGGAGCATTGAACCGGGAACAAGATCAATTTTGTGTTGTGTGTCACGTTTTGGGGGTAAGCCATGGGGAATGTCTTCGGGGAAAACATAGGAAAAGGTTTTGAGAAGAGGGGTGAGGAGTGGGTGTGGCTCTTCTTGTGACGGTTTGGAAGGGGCATCAAGTTGGCTTAAGATGAATTGTTTGTGAGCTTTATACTCATGCAATTCTGATTTTATGAGAGTGGTAAGGGAAGTAGGGGGTGTGGATATGGGGTGACCGTTTTTGAGGTTTAGGGGGGTAAGAAGTATTTTCCGTCCATCCTTAGTGAAGGAATATGTGTTTTTATACCCATCAAGCATCACACGCCTATCAAATAACCAAGGTCTACCAAGTAAAATATGACATGCACTCATAGGTATAACATCACACCACAATTTTTCTTCATAAGTTTTACCAATGCTAAATGATAACAAGACTTGTTGTGTTACTTGAATCCCTTTACCATGATTTAGCCATTGAATCACATAAGGTTTAGGGTGAGGAACGGTTTTAAGTTTCAGTTTGTCTATCATTACTTGTGAAGCTACATTGGTACAACTACCTCCATCAATAATCAATGTACATACCTTTCCACCAATGGTGCAACGAGTGTGAAAGATTGACTCACGTTGCAAACTTCCTTCTTTGCCAACCATATTGCTTAGTGTGCGTCGAACCACCAAGCATTCTCCTTCGTCTGGTCCAAGACACGCATACTCATCATTCTCCTCAAGGTTGTTGTCCACTTCATTTTCTAATTCATCCTCCTCTTCATGCTCAATCAAAGTGACAATCCTTTTATTTGGACAATCACTAGCCAAATGTCCAAGGCCTTGACACCGAAAACATCTTCTTGGGGCTGGTTTTGGGTTGGAATTTTGGGTGTTTTGTGAAGGTGGTTTAGAAGTAGGCTGATTGGATGTGGGTTTGAAAGGTGGGAAATTTGATGTTTGCTTTTTTTGGGGAAATGAGGTTTGAGATGCAAAACGTGATGATTCACTTTTGCCTCTTGCTTTTTGTTGCTGCTCAATCTTATGTGCTAAGATAATGAGCTCTTCAAGGGTGGTGTAAGGGTGTAGTTCGGCCACATTGGCTATTTTTGGGTCAAGTCCTCCCAAAAAGCGCACCAATGTTTGAGGTTCATCTTCCTCTACTCCACATTTCATGACAAATCCTTCAAATTCCCTAGCATATTCTTCTACTGATTTTGTACCTTGTTTGAGGTTGTGGAACTTGGAAAAGTTTTCTTGCACATAGTATGTGGGAAGAAACTTTTGTTTCAGCAACTTCTTCATCTTGATCCACGATCTCACTTTCTCTTTGTCTTGCCTTTCCCTTTTGGCACACACGCTAGCCCACCAAGTTGAGGCATATTTTCTCAACTTCAAGGCTACAATTTTCACCTTCTTTTCTTCCGGTGTTTGCTTGTAATCAAACACTCTCTCCACCGTTCTAAGCCATTCTACAAACTCATCAGCATCGAGTTTGCCATCATACTCCGGAATGTCAGCCTTAATGTCATTGTTAGGCCGTGACCTTTCTCTTTCATGATAAGGTCTATCATTGTGATTGAAATTAGATTCACTCACTTCTTCATCACTATGATTGGTAAAACCCTCTTTTTGATGGCGCAACTTAATAGAAAGGTCTCTTAACTGACCTTGCAAATATTGCATTCGTTGCTCCATATCTTCTTTCTCTTGTGCAACCTTATTGACATATTCTTGCCAATTAGGGGGTGGGATGTCGGCCATGGTTTGTGTTTGGGTATGTGTTTGGGGTATTGTGTTTGGGTATTTGTTTGCTAGATCCCCCTCCTTCTAGCGCCAAATGTTGTATATTTGGAGTAACACTCGAAATACACAAGGGATAAACCAAGGGATAGATAAGGCTAAAGAACCAAAGGCTTCTTAGATAAAGTCACACCACTAAGAAACGTTTTGGATTCCTAAGATCACAAGCCAACTAGTAGCCTAAACTAGCTAACTAAGCAAAGGAAACGAAATTCCAAATCCAAGAATTTCAGATTTTTGTTTCTAATCCAAGAAACGAATGTAAGACAAGTTTTTTTGTTCGAAAATAATCTGATTTTTCATTCACATTTGCTTGCTATTTATAGTAAACAAGCATCCTTAAGTACAAGCTAACTTAAGTGACTTTTCAGCTCACTTGTTACACGCCTAAGCTAGGTACAAATCAGCTTTTGTTGTCTAGATACATTAATAAAAGAAGCCTTATTTAACTAGATACATCAAAGAGAAAATGGTGGTTTGTAACCTCCAAATAAAATCAGAAATAAGAGAGTATAACTCCCCCTTGATTCACGCCCAGCAAAGCAGCAGCTTGGAGGTGTAACAGCTCCCCTTTTCACGCCCAATTCAAACAGCAAGTGAAGTGTAACTCCTCCTTGTTTCAAGCCTTGAATTAAGCTTGAATGTATGTGGACAAGAGTGTACTTGGACGCCTTTTGAATGCTCAATTGCTGATTGAAATAAACGGCCCTTTGAAGGCTGAATTGAAGGCTTGTAACTCCTCATTGAAGCTGATTGTAACACCCAAGTTAAAGCCTTGAAATTCCTTTGAAAAGAATTTCGGATTCCATGCTTCGTTCACAAGCTTAAATGGCTGCCTTCTTGATGTATCTTGCACTTGTACTTTGTGTGAATGTGACATTATATTTTCGAACTATAATCAGCTAAAAATAACTAAGAAAAATATAGCTAATTTGCAAACTTAAAATAAGACTAAAGTTTACAATTTATTCAAAGCATAAAATGAACTAGAATAAACTAGTTAATAAGAACAACAAGAAATTCAAGGGGTTGAATATCTTGCTGCCCAAGGATAGAATGCATAGCACCAAAACATGATGCTACATCTTGAACCAACGAAATGTCCATAACCAAGTTGTTAGGCTTGGCTACAACAGCATTGTTTGAATGTGCTTGACTTTCATTTGATTCAACTAGCTTTGTAGAATGTATTTGACTTTCATTTTATTCAAATAGCTTTGTTTGAATGTGTTTGACTTTCATTTGATTGAATTAGCTTTGTTGAATGTATTTGACTTTCATTTGATTCAAATAGCTTTGTTTGAATGTGTTTGACTTTCATTTGATTCAATTTGCTTTGTAGAATGTATTTGACTTTCATTTGATTCAAATAGCTTTGTTTGAATGTGTTTGACTTTCATTTGATTCAATTTGCTTTGTAGAATGTATTTGACTTTTATTTGATTTAATTAGCTTTGTTTGAATGTATTTGACTCTAATTTGATTCAAATAGCTTTATTTGACAGTCTTTGACTTTCATTTGATTCAAATTCCTTTGTTTGAATGTGCTCGATTTTCAATTTATTCAACTAGCTTTGTAGAATGTATTTGACTTTCATTTGATTCAATTTGCTTTGTAGAATGTATTTGACTTTTATTTGATTTAATTAGCTTTGTTTGAATGTATTTGACTCTCATTTGATTCAAATAGCTTTATTTGAATGTGTTTGACTTTCATTTGATTCAAATTACTTTGTTTGAATGTGTTCGACTTTCATTTGATTTAAATAACATTGTTTGAATGTGCTTGACTTTCGTTTGATTCAACTAGCTTTATAGAATGTATTTGACTTTCATTTGATTAAAATAGCTTTGTTTGAATGTGTTTGACTTTCATTTGATTCAATTAGCTTTGTAGAATGTATTTGACTTTCATTTGATTAAAATAGCTTTGTTTGAATGTGTTTGACTTTCATTTGATTCAACTAGCTTTGTAGAATGTATTTGACTTTCATTTGATTAAAATAGCTTTGTTTGAATGTGTTTGACTTTCATTTGATTCAATTAGCTTTGTAGAATGTATTTGACTTTCATTTGATTCAAATAGCTTTATTGAATGTATTTGACTCTCATTTGATTAAAATAGCTTTATTTGAATGTGTTTGACTTTCATTTGATTCAAATTCCTTTGTTTGAATGTGTTCGACTTTCATTTGATTCAAATAGCATTGTTTGAATGTGCTTGACTTTCATTTGATTCAACTAGCTTTGTAGAATGTATTTGACTTTCATTTGATTCAAATAGCTTTGTTTGAATGTGTTTGACTTTCATTTGATTGAATTAGCTTTGTAGAATGTATTTGACTTTCATTTGATTCAAATAGCTTTGTTTGAATGTGTTTGACTTTCATTTAATTCAATTTGCTTTGTAGAATGTATTTGACTTTTATTTGATTTAATTAGCTTTGTTTGAATGTATTTGACTCTCATTTGATTCAAATAGCTTTATTTGAATGTCTTTGACTTTCATTTGATTCAAATTCCTTTGTTTGAATGTGTTTGACTAATTTGATTCAATTTGCTTTGTAGAATGTATTTGACTTTTATTTGATTTAATTAGCTTTGTTTGAATGTGTTTGACTTTCATTTGATTCAAATAGCTTTATAGAATGTATTTGACATTTATTTGATTTAAATAGCTTTGTTTGAATGTGTTTGAATTTCATTTGATTCAATTAGCTTTGTAGAATGTATTTGACTTTCATTTGATTAAAATAGCTTTGTTTGAATATGTTTGACTTTCATTTGATTTAATTAGCTTTGTAGAATGTATTTGACTTTCATTTGATTCAAATACCTTTGTTTGAATGTGATTGACTTTCATTTGATTCAAATAGCTTTATAGAATGTATTTGACATTTATTTGATTTAAATAGCTTTGTTTGAATGTGTTTGACTTTCATTTGATTCAATTAGCTTTGTAGAATGTATTTGACTTTTATTTGATTCAAATAGCTTTGTTGAATGTGTTTGACTTTCATTTGATTCAAATAGCTTTGTTTGAATGTGTTTGACTTTCATTTGATTAAAATAGCTTTGTTTGAATGTGTTTGACTTTCATTTGATTCGATTTGCTTTGTAGAATGTATTTGACTTTTTTTTTATTCAAATAGCTTTGTTTGAATGTGTTTGACTTTCATTTGATTCAATTTGCTTTGTAGAATGTATTTGACTTTTATTTGATTTAATTAGCTTTGTTTGAATGTATTTGACTCTCATTTGATTCAAATAGCTTTATTTGAATGTGTTTGACTTTCATTTGATTCAAATTCCTTTGTTTGAATGTGTTCGACTTCCATTTGATTCAAATAGCATTGTTTGAATGTGCTTGACTTTCATTTGATTCAACTAGCTTTATAGAATGTATTTGACTTTCATTTGATTAAAATAGCTTTGTTTGAATGTGTTTCACTTTCATTTGATTCAATTAGCTTTGTAGAATGTATTTGACTTTCATTTGATTAAAATAGCTTTGTTTGAATGTGTTTGACTTTCATTTGATTCAACTAGCTTTGTAGAATGTATTTGACTTTCATTTGATTAAAATAGCGTTGTTTTAATGTGTTTGACTTTCATTTGATTCAATTAGCTTTGTAGAATGTATTTGACTTTCATTTGATTCAAATAGCTTTGTTTGAATGTGTTTGACTTTCATTTGATTCAATTTGCTTTGTAGAATGTATTTGACTTTTATTTGATTTAATTAGCTTTGTTTGAATGTATTTGACTCTCATTTGATTCAAATAGCTTTATTTGAATGTGTTTGACTTTCATTTGATTCAAATTCCTTTGTTCGAATGTGTTTGACATTCATTTGATTCAAATAGCTTTGTTTCAATGAGTTTGACTTTCATTTGATTCAACTAGCTTTGTAGAATATATTTGACTTTCATTTGATTCAAATAGCTTTGTTTGAGTGTTTTTTACTTTCATTTGGTTCAATTAGCTTTATAGAATGTATTTGACTTTTATTTTATTCAAATAGCTTTGTTTGAATGTGTTTGACTTTCATTTGATTCAAATAGCTTTGTTTGAATGTGTTTGACTTTCATTTGATTCAAATAGCTTTGTTAGAATGTTTTTTACTTTGTCTGAATGTGTTAGACTTTCATTTGATTCAAATAGCTTTATTTGAATGTGTTTGACTTTCATTTACTACAATTAGCTTAGTAGAATGTATATGACTTTCTTTTGATTCAAATACCTTTGTTTGAATGTGTTTGACTTTCATTTGATACAATTAGCTTTGTAGAATGTATTTGACTTCCATTTGATTCAAATAGCTTTGTTTGAATGTTTTAGACTTTCGTTTGATTCAAATAGTTTTGTAGAATGCATTTCACTTTCATTTGATTTAAATAACTATGTTTGAATGTGTTAGACTTTCATTTGATTCAAATAGCTTTGTTTGAATGTGTTTGACTTTCATTTGATTCAATTAGCTTCATAGAATGTATTTGACATTTATTTGATTTAAATAGCTTTGTTCGAATGTGTTTGACTTTCATTTGATTCAATTAGCTTTGTAGAATGTATTTGACTTTCATTTGATTCAAATAGCATTGTAGAATGTGTTTGACTTTCATTTGATTCAAATAGCTTTGTTTAAATGTGTTTGACTTTCATTTGATTCAAATTTCTTTGTAGAATGTATTTGACTTTTATTTGATTTAATTAGCTTTGTTTGAATGTATTTGACTCTCATTTGATTCAAATAGCTTTATTTGAATGTGTTTGACTTTCATTTGATTCAAATAGCTTTGTTTGAATGTGTTTGACTTTCATTTGATTAAAATAGCTTTATAGAATGTATTTGACATTTATTTGATTTAAATAGCTTTGTTTGAATGTGTTTGACTTTCATTTGATTCAATTTGCTTTGTAGAATGTATTTGACTTTCATTTGATTCAAATAACTTTATTTGAATGTGTTCTACTTTCATTTGATTCAATTAGCTTTGTAGAATGTATTTGACTTTCATTTGATTCAAATAGCTTTGTTTGAATGTGTTTGACTTTCATTTGATTCAATTTGATTTGTAGAATGTATTTGACTTTTATTTGATTTAATTAGCTTTGTTTGAATGTATTTGACTCTCATTTGATTCAAATAGCTTTATTTGAATGTGTTTGACTTTCATTTGATTCAATTTCTTTTGTTTGAATGTGTTTGACATTCATTTGATTCAAATAGCTTTGTTTCAATGTGTTTGACTTTCATTTGATTCAACTAGCTTTGTAGAATATATTTGACTTTCATTTGATTGAAATAGCTTTTTTTTGAATGTTTTTTACTTTCATTTTGTTTAATTAGCTTTATAGAATGTATTTGACTTTTATTTTATTCAAATAGCTTTGTTTGAATGTGTTTGACTTTCATTTGATTCAAATAGCTTTGTTTGAATGTTTTTTACTTTGTTTGAATGTGTTAGACTTTCATTTGATTCAAATAGCTTTATTTGAATGTGTTTGACTTTCATTTAATACAATTAGCTTTGTAGAATGTATTTGACTTTCATTTGATTCAAATAGCTTTGTTTGAATGTGTTTGACTTTCATTTGATACAATTAGCTTTGTTGAATGTATATGACTTCCATTTGATTCAAATAGCTTTGTTTGAATGTTTTAGACTTTCATTTGATTCAAATAGTTTTGTAGAATGCATTTCACTTTCATTTGATTTAAATAACTATGTTAGAATGTGTTTGACTTTCATTTGATTCAAATAGCTTTGTTTGAATGTATTTGACATTTATTTGATTTAAATAGCTTTGTTCGAATGTGTTTGACTTTCATTTGATTCAATTAGCTTTGTAGAATGTATTTGACTTCCATTTGACTTTCATTTGACTTGCATTTCACTTTCATTTGATTTAAATAACTATGTTAGAATGTGTTTGACTTTCATTTGATTCAATTTGCTTAGTAGAATATATTTGACTTTCCTTTGATTCAAATAGCTTTGTTTGAATGTGTTTGACTCTCATTTGATTCAAATAGCTTTGTTTGAATGTGTTTCACTTTCATTTGATTCAATTAGCTTTGTAGAATGCATTTCACTTTCATTTGATTCAAATAGCTTTGGTTGAATGTGTTTGACTTTCATTTGATACAATTAGCTTTGTAGAATGTATTTGACTGTCATTTGATTCAAATAGCTTTGTTTGAATGTGTTTGACTTTCATTTGATTCAATTTGCTTTGTAGAATGTATTTGACTTTCACTTGATTCGAAAGCTTTGTTTGAATGTGTTTGACTTTCATTAAATTCAATTAGCTTATTTTAAATGTGTTTGACTTTAATTTAATTCAATTAGCTTTGTAGAATGTATTTGACTTCCATTTGATTCAATTAGCTTTGTTTGAATGTGTTTGACTTTTATATGATTCAATTAGCTTTGTAGAATGTATTTGACTTTTATTTGATTTAATTAGCTTTGTTTGAATGTGTTCGACTTTCATTTGATTCAATTAGCTTTGTAGAATGTATTTGACTTTCATTTGAATCAAATAACTTTGTTTGACTGTGTTTGACTTTCATTTGATTCAATTAGCTTTGTAGAATGTATTTGACTTTCATTTTCTTCAAATAGCTTTGTTTGAATGTGTTTGACTTTCATTTGATTCAATTAGCTTTGTAGAATGTATTTGACATTCATTTAATTAAAATAGCTTTGTTTGAATGTGTTTGACTTTCATTTGATTCAATTAGCTTTGTTTGAATGTGTTTCACTTTTATTTGATTCAATTAGCTTTGTAGAACGTATTTGACTTTCCTTTGATTCAAATAGCTTTGTTTGAATGTGTTTGACTTTTATTTGATTCAATTAACTTTGTTTGAATGTGTTTGACTTTCATTTGATTCAATTAGCTTTGTAGAATGTATTTGACTTTCATTTGATTCAAATAGCTTTGTTTGAATGTGTTTGACTTTCAATTGATTCAATTAGCTTTGTAGAATGTATTTTACAGTCATTTGATTCAAATAGCTTTGTTTGAATGAGTTTGAATTTCATTTAATTCAATTTGCTTTGTAGAATGCATTTCACTTTCATTTGATTTATTTAGCTTTGTTTGAATGTGTTTGACTTTCATTTAAATTAAAAAGCTTTTTTTTGAAAGTGTTTGACTTTCATTTGATTCAATGAGCTTAGTAGAATGTATTTGACTTTTATTTGATTCAAATAGCTTTGTATGAATGTGTTTGACTTTCATTTGATTCAATTAGCTTTATAGAATGTATTTGACTTTGACTTGGTTCCAAAGCTTTGTTTAAATGTGTTTGACTTTAATTTAATTCAATTAGCTTATTTTGAATGTGTTTGACTTAAATTTAATTCAATTAGCTTATTTAGAATGTGTTTGACTTTAATTTAATTCAATTAGCTTTGTAGAATGTATTTGACTTTCATTTGATTCAATTAGCTCTGTTTGAATGTGTTTGACTTTTATATGATTCAATTTGCTTTGTAGAATGTATTTGACTTTTATTTGATTTAATTAGCTTTGTTTGAATGTGTTTGACTTTGATTTTATTCAATTAGCTTTGTAGAATGTATTTGACTTTCATTTGAATCAAATAACTTTGTTTGAATGTGTTTCACTTTAATTTGACTCAAATAGCTTTATTTGATTGCGTTTGACTTTCATTTGATACAATTAGCTTTGTAGAACGTATTTGACTTTCATTTTATTCAAATAGCTTTGTTTGAATGTGTTTGACTTTCATTTGATTCAATTAGCTTTGTAGAATGTATTTGACTTTCATTTGAGTCAAACAACTTTGTTTGACTGTGTTTGACTTTCATTTGTTTCAATTTTCTTTGTAGAATGTATTTGACTTTCATTTTCATCAAATAGCTTTGTTTGAATGTGTTTGACTTTCATTTGATTCAATTAGCTTTGTAGAATGTATTTGACATTCATTTAATTAAAATAGCTTCGTTTGAATGTGTTTGACTTTCATTTTATTCAATTAGCTTTGTTCGAATGTGTTTGACTCTCATTTGATTCAAATATCTTTGTTTAAATGTGTTTGACTTTCATTTGATTCAATTAGCTTTGTAGAATGTATTTGACTTTTATTTGATTTAATTAGCTTTGTTTGAATGTATTTGACTCTCATTTGATTCAAATAGCTTTGTTTGAATGTGTTTCACTGTCATTTGATTCAATTCGCTTAGTAGAATATATTTGACTTTCATTTAATTCAAATAGTTTTGTTTGAATGTGTTTGACTTTCATTTGATTCAATTAGCTTTGTAGAACGTATTTGACTTTCACTTGATTCGAAAGCTTTGTTTGAATGTGTTTGACTTTCATTAAATTCAATTAGCTTATTTTGAATGTGTTTGACTTTAATTTAATTCAATTAGCTTTGTAGAATGTATTTGACTTCCATTTGATTCAATTAGCTTTGTTTGAATGTGTTAGACTTTTATATGATTCAATTAGCTTTGTAAAATGTATTTGACTTTTATTTGATTTAATTAGCTTTGTTTTAATGTGTTTGACTTTCATTTGATTCAATTAGCTTTGTTGAATGTATTTGACTTTCATTTGAATCAAATAACTTTGTTTGACTGTGTTTGACTTTCATTTGATTCAATTTGCTTTGTAGAACGTATTTGACTTTCATTTTCTTCAAATAGCTTTGTTTGAATGTGTTTGACTTTCATTTGATTCAATTAGCTTTGTAGAATGTATTTGACATTCATTTAATTAAAATAGCTTTGTTTGAATGTGTTTGACTTTCATTTGATTCAATTAGCTTTGTTTGAATGTGTTTGACTTTCATTTGATTCAATTAGCTTTGTAGAATGTATTTGACTTTCATTTGATTCAAATAGCTTTGTTTGAATGTGTTTGACTTTCAATTGATTCAATTAGCTTTGTAGAATGTGTTAGACTGCCATTTGATTCATATAGCTTTGTTTGAATGTGTTTGAATTTCATTTAGATCAATTTACTTTGTAGAATGCATTTCACTTTCATTTGATTTATATAGCTTTGTTTGAACGTGTTTGACTTTCATTTAAATTAAAAAGCTTTTTTTGAATGTGTTTGACTTTCATTTGATTTAAAAGGCTTTGTTTGAATGTGCTTTGACTTTCATTTGATTCAAATAGCTTTGTTTGATTGTGTTTGACTTTCATTTGATTCAATTAGCTTTGTAGAATGTATTTGACATTTATTTGATTTAATTAGCTTTGTATGAATGTATTTGACTCTCATTTGATTCAAATAGCTTTGTTTGAATGTGTTTGACTTTCAATTGATTCAATTAGCTTTGCAGAATGTATTTGACTTTTATTTGATTTAATTAGCTTTGTTTGAATGTATTTGACTCTCATTTGATTCAAATAGCTTTGTTTGAATGTGTTTGACTTTCATTTGATTCAATTAGCTTTGTTTGAATGTGTTTGACTTTCATTTGATTCAATTAGCTTTGTAGAATGTGTTTGACTTTCATTTGATTCACTTAGCTTTGTTGAATGTATTTGACTTTCATTTGATTCAAATAGCTTAGTTTGAATGTGTTTGACTTTCATTTGATTCAATTAGCTTTGTAGAATGTATTTGACATTCATTTAATTAAAATAGCTTCGTTTGAATGTGTTTGACTTTCATTTGATTCAATTAGCTTTGTTTGAATGTGTTTGAATTTCATTTGATTCAAATAGCTTTGTTTGAATGTGTTTGACTTTCATTTGATTCAATTAGCTTTGTAGAATGTATTTGACTTTTATTTGATTTAATTAGCTTTGTTTGAATGTATTTGACTCTCATTTGATTCAAATAGCTTTGTTTGAATGTGTTTCACTTTCATTTGATTCAATTAGCTTTGTAGAATGGATTTCACTTTCATTTGATTTATATAGCTTTATTTGAATGTGTTTGACTTTCATTTAAATTAAAAAGCTTTTTTTTGAATGTGTTTGACTTTCATTTGATTTAAATGACTTTGTTTGAATGTGTTTTACTTTCATTTGATTCAATTAGCTTTGTAGAATGTATTTTACTTTTTTTTTATTTAATTAGCTTTGTTTGAATTTATTTGACTCTGATTTGATTCAAATAGCTTTGTTTGAATGTGTTTGACTTTCATTTAATTCAATTAGCTTTGTTTGAATGTGTTTGACTTTAATTTAATTCCAATAGCTTTGTTTAAATGTGTTTCACTTTCAATTGATTCAATTAGCATTGTAGAATGTATTAGACTTTTATTTGATTTAATTAGCTTTGTTTGAATGTATTTGACTCTCATTTGATTCAAATAGCTTTGTTTGAATGTGTTTGACTTTTATTTGATTCAAATAGCTTTGTTTGAATGTGTTTGACTTTCATTTGGTTCAATTAGCTTTGTAGAATGTATTTGACTTTCATTTGATTAAAATAGCTTTGTTTGAATGTGCTTGACTTTCATTAGATTCAATTAGCTTTGTTTGAATGTGTTTGACTTTCATTTGATTCAATTAGCTTTGTTGAATGTATTTGACTTTCATTTGATTCAAATAGCTTTGTTTGAATGCGTTTAACTTTCATTTGATTCAATTAGCTTTGTAGAATACATTTCACTTTCATTTAATTTAAACAACTTTGTTTGAATGTGTTTGACTTTCATTTGACTCAAATAGCTTTATTTGATTGCGTTTGACTTTCATTTGATACAATTAGCTTTGTAGAACGTATTTGACTTTCATTTTATTCAAATAGCTTTGTTTGAATGTGTTTGATATTCATTTGATTCCATCAGCTTTGTAGAATATCTTTGACTTTCAATTGATTCAAATAGCTTTGTTTGAATGTGTTTGACTTTCATTTGATTCAATTAGCTTTGTAGAATGTATTTGACTTTCATTTGATTCAAATAGCTTTGTTTGAATGTGTTTGATTTTCATTTGATTCAATTAGCTTTGTAGAATGTATTTGACTTTCATTTGAGTCAAATAACTTTGTTTGACTGTGTTTGACTTTCATTTGTTTCAATTTGCTTTGTAGAATGTATTTGACTTTCATTTGCTTCAAATAGCTTTGTTTGAACGTGTTTGACTTTCATTTGATTCAATTAGCTTTGTAGACTTTATTTGACATTCATTTAATTAAAATAGCTTTGTTTGAATGTGTTTGACTTTCATTTGATTCAATTAGCTTTGTTTGAATGTGTTTGACTTTCATTTAATTCAATTAGCTTTGTAGAATGTATTTGACTTTCATTTTATTCAAATAGCTTTGTTTCAATGTGTTTGACTTTCAACTGATTCAATGAGCTTTGTAGAATGTATTTGACTGTCATTTGATTCAAATAGCTTTGTTTGACTGTGTTTGACTTTCATTTGATTCAATTAGCTTTGTTTGAATGTGTTTGACTTTCATTTGATTCAATTAGCTTTGTAGAATGTATTTGACTTTCATTTAATTCAAATAGCTTTGTTTGAATGTGTTTGACTTTCAATTGATTCAATTAGCTTTGTAGAATGTATTTGACCGTCATTTGATTCAAATAGCTTGTTTGAATGTATTTGAATTTCATTTAGATCAATTTACTTTGTAGAATGCATTTCACTTTCATTTGATTTATATAGCTTTGTTTGAATTTTGTTTGACTTTCATTTAAATTAAAAAGCTTTTTTTGAATGTGATTGACTTTCATTTGATTTAAAAGGCTTTGTTTGAATGTGTTTGACTTTCATTTGATTCAATTAGCTTTGTAGAATGTATTTTACTTTTATTTGATTTAATTAGCTTTGTTTGAATTTATTTGACTCTCATTTGATTCAAATAGCTTTGTTTGAATGTGTCTGAATTTCTTTTGATTCAATTAGCTTTGTAGAATGTATTTGATTTTCATTTGATTCGAAATCTTTGTTTGAATGTGTTTGACTTTCATTTAATTCAAATAGCTTTGTTTGAATGTGTTTGACTTTCAATTGATTCAATTAGCTTTGTAGAATGTATTTGACCGTCATTTGATTCAAATAGCTTGTTTGAATGTATTTGAATTTCATTTAGATCAATTTACTTTGTAGAATGCATTTCACTTTCATTTGATTTATATAGCTTTGTTTGAATTTTGTTTGACTTTCATTTAAATTAAAAAGCTTTTTTTGAATGTGATTGACTTTCATTTGATTTAAAAGGCTTTGTTTGAATGTGTTTGACTTTCATTTGATTCAATTAGCTTTGTAGAATGTATTTTACTTTTATTTGATTTAATTAGCTTTGTTTGAATTTATTTGACTCTCATTTGATTCAAATAGCTTTGTTTGAATGTGTCTGAATTTCTTTTGATTCAATTAGCTTTGTAGAATGTATTTGATTTTCATTTGATTCGAAATCTTTGTTTGAATGTGTTTGACTTTCATTTGATTCAATTACCTTTGTTTGAATGTGTTTGACTTTCATTTGATTCAATTAGCTTTGTAGAATGTATTTGACTTTCAATTGATTCAAATAGCTTTGTTTCAATGTGTTTGACTTTCATTTGATTCAATTAGCTTTGTAGAATGTATTTGACATTCATTTAATTAAAATAGCTTTGTTTGAATGTGTTTGACTTTAATTTGATTCAATTAGCTTTGTTTGAATGTGTTTGACTTTCATTTGATTCAATTAGCTTTGTTTGAATGTGTTTGACTTTCATTTGTTTCAATTAGCTTTGTAGAATGTATTTGACTTCCATTTGATTCAATTAGCTTTGTTTGAATGTGTTAGACTGTTATATGATTCAATTAGCTTTGTAGAATGTATTTGACTTTTATTTGATTTAATTAGCTTTGTTTTAATGTGTTTGACTTTCATTTGATTCAATTAGCTTTGTAGAATGTATTTGACTTTCATTTGAATCAAATAACGTTGTTTGACTGTGTTTGACTTTCATTTGATTCAATTTGCTTTGTAGAATGTATTTGAAATTCATTTTCTAAAAATAGGTTTGTTTGAATGTGTTTGACTTTCATTTGATTCAATTAGCTTTGTGGAATGTATTTGACATTCATTTAATTAAAATAGCTTTGTTTGAATGTGTTTGATATTCATTTGATTCAATTAGCTTTGTTTGAATGTGTTTGACTTTCATTTTATTCAATTAGCTTTGTAGAATGTATTTGACTTTCATTTGATTCAAATAGCTTTGTTTGAATGTGTTTGACTTTCAATTGATTCAATTAGCTTTGTAGAATGTGTTTGACTGTCATTTGATTCAAATAGCTTGTTTGAATGTATTTGAATTTCATTTAGATCAATTTACTTTGTAGAATGCATTTCACTTTCATTTGATTTATATAGCTTTGTTTGAATGTGTTTGACTTTCACTTAAATTAAAAAGCTTTATTTGAATGTGTTTGGCTTTCATTTGATTTAAAAGGCTTTGTTTGAATGTGCTTGACTTTCATTTGATTCAATTAGCTTTGTAGAATGTATTTTACTTTTATTTGATTTAATTAGTGTGGTTTGAATTTATTTGACTCTTATTTGATTCAAATAGCTTTGTTTGAATGTGTTTGACTTTCATTTGATTCAATTAGCTTTGTAGAATGTATTTGACTTTTATTTGATTCAAATAGCTTTATTTGAATGTGTTTGACTTTCATTTGATTCAATTAGCTTTGTAGAATGTATTTGACTTTTATTTGATTCAAAATCTTTGTTTGAATGTGGTTGACTTTCATTTGATTCAATTAGCTTTGTTTGAATGTGTTTGACTTTAATTTAATTCAATTAGCTTTGTAGAATGTATTAGACTTTTATTTGATTTAATTAGCTTTGTTTTAATGTATTTGACTTTCATTTGATTCAAATAGCTTTGTTTGAATGTGTTTGACTTTCATTTGATTCAAATAGCTTTGTTTGAATGTGTTTGACTTTCATTTGATTCAATTAGCTTTGTAGAATGTATTTGACTTTCATTTGAGTAAAATAGCTTTGTTTGAATGTGCTGGACTTTTATTTGATTCAATTAGCTTTGTTTGAATGTGTTTGACTTTCATTTGATTGAATTAGCTTTGTTGAATGTATTTGACTCTCATTTGATTCAATTAGCTATGTTTGAATGTGTTTGACTTTCATTTGATTCAATTAGCTTTGTAGAATGTATTTGACTCTCATTTGATTCAAATAGCTTTGTTTGAATGCGTTTAACTTTCATTTGATTCAATTAGCTTTGTAGAATACATTTTACTTTCATTTAATTTAAACAACTTTGTTTGAATGTGTTTGAATTTCATTTGACTCAAATATCTTTATTTGATTGCGTTTGACTTTCATTTGATACAATTAGCTTTGTAGAACGTATTTGACTTTCATTTGATTCAAATAGCTTTGTTTGAATGTGTTTGACTTTCATTTGATTCAATTAGCTTTGTAGTATGTATTTGACTTTCGTTTGAGTCAAATAACTTTGTTTGACTATGTTTGACTTTCATTTGATTCAATTAGCTTTGTAGAATGTATTAGACATTCATTTAATTAAAATAGCTTTGTTTGAATGTGTTTGAATTTCATTTAATTCAATTTGCTTTGTAGAATGCATTTCACTTTCATTTGATTTATATAGCTTTGTTTGAATGTGTTTGACTTTCATTTAAATTAAAAAGCTTTTTTTTAATGTGTTTGACTTTCATTTGATTTAAAAGACTTTGTTTGAATGTGTTTTACTTTCATTTTATTCAATTAGCTTTGTAGAATGTATTTTACTTTTATTTTATTTAATTAGCTTTGTTTGAATTTATTTGACTCTGATTTGATTCAAATAGCTTTGTTTGAATGTGTTTGACTTTCATTTGATTCAATTAGCTTTGTAGAATGTGTTTGACTTTCATTTAATTCAATTAGCTTTGTTTGAATGTGTTTGACTTTAATTTAATTCCAATAGCTTTATTTAAATGTGTTTGACTTTCAATTGATTCAATTAGCTTTAAAGAATGTATTAGACTCTCATTTGATTCAAATAGCTTTGTTTGAATGTGTTTGACTTTTATTTGATTCAATTAGCTTTGTTTGAATGTGTTTGACTTTCATTTGGTTCAATTTGCTTTGTAAAATGTATTTGACTTTCATTTGATTAAAATAGCTTTGTTTGAATGTGCTTGACTTTCATTTGATTCAATTAGCTTTGTTTGAATGTGTTTGACTTTCATTTGATTCAATTAGCTTTGTTGAATGTATTTGACTTTCATTTGATTCAAATAGCTTTGTTTTAATGCGTTTAACTTTCATTTGATTCAATTAGCTTTGTAGAATACATTTCACTTTCATTTAATTTAAACAACTTTGTTTGAATGTGTTTGAGTTTCATTTGACTCAAATAGCTTTATTTGATTGCGTTTGACTTACATTTGATACAATTAGCTTTGTAGAACGTATTTGACTTTCATTTGATTCAAATAGCTTTGTTTGAATGTGTTTGACTTTCATTTGATTCCATTAGCTTTGTAGAATATCTTTGACTTTCAATTGATTCAAATAGCTTTGTTTGAATGTGTTTGACTTTCATTTGATTCAATCAGCTTTGTAGAATGTATTTGACTTTCATTTGATTCAAATAGCTTTGTTTGAATGTGTTTGATTTTCATTTGATTCAATTAGCTTTGTAAAAGGTATTTGACTTTCATTTGAGTCAAATAACTTTGTTTGACTGTGTTTGACTTTCATTTGTTTCAATTTGCTTTGTAGAATGTATTTGACTTTCATTTGCTTCAAATAGCTTTGTTTGAATGTGTTTGACTTTCATTTGATTCAATTAGCTTTGTAGACTTTATTTGACATTCATTTAATTAAAATAGCTTTGTTTGAATGTGTTTGACTTTCATT
Organism: Chenopodium quinoa; assembly: GCF_001683475.1. Taxonomy (NCBI): domain Eukaryota; kingdom Viridiplantae; phylum Streptophyta; class Magnoliopsida; order Caryophyllales; family Amaranthaceae; genus Chenopodium; species Chenopodium quinoa. Next base: position 77,255 of record NW_018744299.1, read on the forward strand.
TGATTCAATTAGCTTTGTTTGAATGTGTTTGACTTTCATTTAATTCAATTAGCTTTGTAGAATGTATTTGACTTTCATTTTATTCAAATAGCTTTGTTTGAATGTGTTTGACTTTCAACTGATTCAATTAGCTTTGTAGAATGTATTTGACTGTCATCTGATTCAAACAGCTTTGTTTGAATGTGTTTGAATTTCATTTAATTCAATTTGCTTTGTAGAATGCATTTCACTTTTATTTGATTTAATTAGCTTTGTTTGAATGTGTTTGACTTGTATTTAAATTAAAAAGCTTTTTTTGAATGCGTTTGGTTTTCATTTAAACTAAAAAGCTTTTTTTGAATGTGTTTGACTTTCATTTGATTTAAAAGGCTTTGTTTGAATGTGTTTGACTTTCATTTGATTCAATTAGCTTTGTAGAATGTATTTTACTTTTATTTGATTTAATTAGCTTTGTTTGAATTTATTTGACTCTCATTTGATTCAAATAGCTTTGTTTGAATGTGTTTGAATTTCATTTGATTCAATTAGCTTTGTAGAATGTATTTGATTTTCATTTGATTCGAAATCTTTGTTTGAATGTGTTTGACTTTCATTTGATTCAATTAGCTTTGTTTGAATGTATTTGACTTTCATTTGATTCAATTAGCTTTGTAGAATGTATTTGACTTTCATTTGATTCAAATAGCTTTGTTTGAATGTGTTTGACTTTCATTTGATTCAATTAGCTTTGTAGAATGTATTTGACATTCATTTAATTAAAATAGCTTTGTTTGAATGTGTTTGACTCTCATTTGATTCAATTAGCTTTGTTTGAATGTGTTTGACTTTCATTTGTTTCAATTAGCTTTGTAGAATGTATTTGATTTTCATTTGATTCAAATAGCTTTGTTTGAATGTGTTTGACTTTCAATAGATTCAATTAGCTTTGTAGAATGTATTTGACTGTCATTTGATTCAAATAGCTTTATTTGAATGTGTTTGAATTTCATTTATTCAATTAGCTTTGTAGAATGCATTTCACTTACATTTGATTTATATAGCTTTGTTTGAATGTGTTTGACTTTCATTTAAATTAAAAAGCTTTTTTTGAATGTGTTTGACTTTCATTTGATTTAAAAGGCTTTGTTTGAATGTGTTTTACTTTAATTTGTTTCAATTAGCTTTGTAGAATGTATTTGATTTTCATTTGATTCAAATAGCTTTGTTTGAATGTGTTTGACTTTCAATTGATTCAATTAGCTTTGTAATATGTATTTGACTGTCATTTGATTCAAATAGCTTTATTTGAATGTGTTTGAATTTCATTTAATTCAATTAGCTTTGTAGAATTCATTTTTACTTTCATTTGATTTATATAGCTTTGTTTGAATGTATTTGACTTTCATTTAAATTAAAAATCTCTTTTTGAATGTGTTTGACTTTCATTTGATTTAAAAGGCTTTGTTTGAATGTGTTTGACTTTCATTTGATTCAATTAGCTTTGTAGAATGTATTTTACTTTTATTTGATTTAATTAGCTTTGTTTGAATTTATTTGACTCTCATTTGATTCAAATAGCTTTGTTTGAATGTGTTTTAATTTCTTTTGATTCAATTAGCTTTGTAAAATGTATTTGATTCATTTGATTCGAAATCTTTGTTTTGAATGTGTTTGACTTTCATTTGATTCAATTAGCTTTGTATGAATGTGTTTTGACTTTCATTTGATTCAAATAGCTTTGTTTGAATGTGTTTGACTTTCATTTGATTCAATTAGCTTTGTAGACTTTATTTGACATTCATTTAATTAAAATAGCTTTGTTTGAATGTGTTTGACTTTCATTTGATTCAATTAGCTTTGTTTGAATGTGTTTGACTTTCATTTAATTCAATTAGCTTTGTAGAATGTATTTGACTTTCATTTTATTCAAATAGCTTTGTTTGAATGTGTTTGACTTTCAACTGATTCAATTAGCTTGTAGAATGTATTTGACTGTCATCTGATTCAAACAGCTTTGTTTGAATGTGTTTGAATTTCATTTAATTCAATTTGCTTTGTAGAATGCATTTCACTTTTATTTGATTTAATTAGCTTTGTTTGAATGTGTTTGACTTGTATTTAAATTAAAAAGCTTTTTTTGAATGCGTTTGGTTTTCATTTAAACTAAAAAGCTTTTTTTGAATGTGTTTGACTTTCATTTGATTTAAAAGGCTTTGTTTGAATGTGTTTGACTTTCATTTGATTCAATTAGCTTTGTAGAATGTATTTTACTTTTATTTGATTTAATTAGCTTTGTTTGAATTTATTTGACTCTCATTTGATTCAAATAGCTTTGTTTGAATGTGTTTGAATTTCATTTGATTCAATTAGCTTTGTAGAATGTATTTGATTTTCATTTGATTCAAAATCTTTGTTTGAATGTGTTTGACTTTCATTTGATTCAATTAGCTTTGTTTGAATGTATTTAACTTTCATTTGATTCAATTAGCTTTGTAGAATGTATTTGACTTTCATTTGATTCAAATAGCTTTGTTTGAATGTGTTTGACTTTCATTTGATTCAATTAGCTTTGTAGAATGTATTTGACATTCATTTAATTAAAATAGCTTTGTTTTGAATGTGTTTGACTCTCATTTGATTCAATTAGCTTTGTTTGAATGTGTTTGACTTTCATTTGTTTCAATTAGCTTTGTAGAATGTATTTGATTTTCATTTGATTCAAATAGCTTTGTTTGAATGTGTTTGACTTTCAATAGATTCAATTAGCTTTGTAGAATGTATTTGACTGTCATTTGATTCAAATAGCTTTATTTGAATGTGTTTGAATTTCATTTATTCAATTAGCTTTGTAGAATGCATTTCACTTACATTTGATTTATATAGCTTTGTTTGAATGTGTTTGACTTTCATTTAAATTAAAAAGCTTTTTTTTGAATGTGTTTGACTTTCATTTGATTTAAAAGGCTTTGTTTGAATGTGTTTTACTTTCATTTGTTTCAATTAGCTTTGTAGAATGTATTTGATTTTCATTTGATTCAAATAGCTTTGTTTGAATGTGTTTGACTTTCAATTGATTCAATTAGCTTTGTAATATGTATTTGACTGTCATTTGATTCAAATAGCTTTATTTGAATGTGTTTGAATTTCATTTAATTCAATTAGCTTTGTAGAATTCATTTTTACTTTCATTTGATTTATATAGCTTTGTTTGAATGTATTTGACTTTCATTTAAATTAAAAATCTCTTTTTGAATGTGTTTGACTTTCATTTGATTTAAAAGGCTTTGTTTGAATGTGTTTGACTTTCATTTGATTCAATTAGCTTTGTAGAATGTATTTTACTTTTATTTGATTTAATTAGCTTTGTTTGAATTTATTTGACTCTCATTTGATTCAAATAGCTTTGTTTGAATGTGTTTTAATTTCTTTTGATTCAATTAGCTTTGTAAAATGTATTTGATTCATTTGATTCGAAATCTTTGTTTGAATGTGTTTGACTTTCATTTGATTCAATTAGCTTTGTATGAATGTGTTTGACTTTCATTTGATTCAATTTGCTTTGTTTGAATGTGTTTGACTTACATTTGATTCAAATAGCTTTGTTTGAATGCGTTTAACTTTCATTTGATTCAATTAGCTTTGTAGAATACATTTCACTTTCATTTAATTTAAACAACTTTGTTTGAATGTGTTTGAATTTCATTTGACTCAAATAGCTTTATTTGATTGTGTTTGACTTTCATTTGATACAATTAGCTTTGTTTGAATGTATTTGACTCTCATTTGATTCAAATAGCTTTGTTTGAATGTGTTTGACTTTCATTTGATTTAAATAGCTTTGTTTGAATGTGTTTGACTTTCATTTGATTCAATTAGCTTTGTAGAATGTATTTTACTTTTATTTGATTTAATTAGCTTTGTTTGAATTTATTTGACTCTCATTTGATTCAAATAGCTTTGTTTGAATGTGTTTGAATTTCATTTGATTCAATTAGCTTTGTAGATTGTATTTGATTTTCATTTGATTCGAAATCTTTGTTTGAATGTGTTTGACTTTCATTTGATTCAATTAGCTTTGTTTGAATGTGTTTGACTTTCATTTGATTCAATTAGCTTTGTTTGAATGTGTTTGACTTTAATTTGTTTCAATTAGCTTTGTAGAATGTATTTGATTTTCATTTGATTCAAATAGCTTTGTTTGAATGTGTTTGACTTTCAATTGATTCAATTAGCTTTGTAGAATGTATTTTGATTGTCATTGATTCAAATAGCTTTATTTGAATGTGTTTGAATTTCATTTAATTCAATTAGCTTTGTAGAAATGCATTTTTACTCTCATTTGATTTATATAGGTTTGTTTGAATGTATTTGACTTTCATTTAAATTAAAAAAGCTCTTTTTGAATGTGTTTGACTTTCATTTGATTTAAAAGGCTTTGTTTGAATGTGTTTGACTTTCATTTGATTCAATTAGCTTTGTAGAATGTATTTTACTTTTATTTGATTTAATTAGCTTTGTTTGAATTTATTTGACTCTCATTTGATTCAAATAGCTTTGTTTGAATGTGTTGAATTTCATTTGATTCAATTAGCTTTGTAGAATGTATTTGATTTTCATTTGATTCGAAATCTTTGTTTGAATGTGTTTGACTTTCATTTGATTTAATTAGCTTTGTTTGAATGTGTTTGACTTTCATTTTGATTCAATTTGCTTTGTTTGAATGTGTTTGACTTTCATTTGATTCACTTAGCTTTGTTGAATGTATTTGACTTTCATTTGATTCAAATAGCTTTGTTTGAATGTGTTTGACTTTCATTTGATTCAATTAGCTTTGTTTGAATGTGTTTGACTTTCATTTGTTTCAATTAGCTTTGTAAGAATGTATTTGATTTTCATTTGATTCAAATAGCTTTGTTTGAATGTGTTTGACTTTCAATAGATTCAATTAGCTTTGTAGAATGTATTTGACTGTCATTTGATTCAAATAGCTTTATTTGAATGTGTTTGAATTTCATTTATTCAATTAGCTTTGTAGAATGCATTTCACTTTCATTTGATTTATATAGCTTTGTTTGAATGTGTTTGACTTTCATTTAAATTAAAAGCTTTTTTTGAATGTGTTTGACTTTCATTTGATTTAAAAGGCTTTGTTTGAATGTGTTTTACTTTCATTTGTTTCAATTAGCTTTGTAGAATGTATTTGATTTTCATTTGATTCAAATAGCTTTGTTTGAATGTGTTTGACTTTCAATTGATTCAATTAGCTTTGTAATATGTATTTGACTGTCATTTGATTCAAATAGCTTTATTTGAATGTGTTTGAATTTCATTTAATTTAATAAGCTTTGTAGAATTCATTTTTACTTTCATTTGATTTATATAGCTTTGTTTGAATGTATTTGACTTTCATTTAAATTAAAAAGCTCTTTTTGAATGTGTTTGACTTTCATTTGATTTAAAAGGCTTTGTTTGAATGTGTTTGACTTTCATTTGATTCAATTAGCTTTGTAGAATGTATTTTACTTTTATTTGATTTAATTAGCTTTGTTTGAATTTATTTGACTCTCATTTGATTCAAATAGCTTTGTTTGAATGTGTTTTAATTTCTTTTTATTCAATTAGCTTTGTAGAATGTATTTGATTCATTTGATTCGAAATCTTTGTTTGAATGTGTTTGACTTTCATTTGATTCAATTTGCTTTGTTTGAATGTGTTTGACTTTCATTTGATTCAAATAGCTTTGTTGAATGCGTTTAACTTTCATTTGATTCAATTAGCTTTGTAGAATACATTTCACTTTCATTTAATTTAAACAACTTTGTTTGAATGTGTTTTGAATTTCATTTGACTCAAATAGCTTTATTTGATTGTGTTTGACTTTCATTTGATACAATTAGCTTTGTAGAATGTATTTGACTTTCATTTGATTCAAATAGCTTTGTTTGAATGTGTTTGACTTTCATTTGATTCAATTAGCTTTGTAGAATGTATTTGACTTCCGTTTGAGTCAAATAACTTTGTTTGACTGTGTTTGACTTTCATTTGTTTCAATTTGCTTTGTAGAATGTATTTTGACTTTCATTTTCTTCAAATAGCTTTGTTTGAATGTGTTTGACTTTCATTTGATTCAATTAGCTTTGTAGAATGTATTAGACATTCATTTAATTAAAATAGCTTTGTTTGAAATGAGTTTGACTTTCATTTGATTCAATTAACTTTGTTTGAATGTGTTTGACTTTCATTTGATTCAATTAGCTTTGTAGAATGAATTTGACTTTCATTTGATTCAAATAGCTTTGTTTGAATGTGTTTGACTTTCAATTGATTCAATTAGCTTTGTAGAATGTATTTTACAGTCATTTGATTCAAATAGCTTTGTTTGAATGTGTTTGAATTTCATTTAATTCAATTTGCTTTATAGAATCATTTCACTTTAATTTGATTTATTTAGCTTTGTTTTAATGTGTTTGACTTGTATTTAAATTAAAAAGCTTTTTTTGAATGTGTTTGGTTTTCATTTGATTTAAAAGACTTTGTTTGAATGTGTTTAACTTTCATTTGATTCAATTAGCTTTGTAGAATGTATTTTACTTTTATTTTATTTAATTAGCTTTGTTTGAATTTATTTGACTCTGATTTGAATCAAATAGCTTTGTTTGAATGTTTGACTTTCATTTGATTCAATTAGCTTTGTAGAATGTATTTGACTTTCACTTGATTCAAATAGCTTTATTTGAATGTGTTTGACTTTCCTTTGATTCAATTAGCTTTGTTTGAATGTGTTTGACTTTCATTTGATTCAATTAGCTTTGTAGAATGTGTTTGACTTTCATTTGATTCACTTAGCTTTGTTGAATGTATTTGACTTTCATTTGATTCAAATAGCTTAGTTTGAATGTGTATGACTTTCATTTGATTCAATTAGCTTTGTAGAATGTATTTGACATTCATTTAATTAAAATAGCTTTGTTTGAATGTGTTTGACTTTCATTTGATTCAATTAGCTTTGTTTGAATGTGTTTGACTTTCATCTGTTACAATTAGCTTTGTAGAATGTATTTGACTTTCATTTGATTAAAATAGCTTTGTTTGAATGTGCTTGACTTTTATTTTGATTCAATTAGCTTTGTTTGAATGTGTTTGACTTTCATTTGATTCAATTAGCTTTGTTGAATGTATTTGACTTTCATTTGATTCAAATAGCTTTGTTTGAATGCGTTTAACTTTCATTTGATTCAATTAGCTTTGTAGAATACATTTCACTTTCATTTAATTTAAACAACTTTGTTTGAATGTGTTTGACTTTCATTTGACTCAAATAGCGTTATTTGATTGTGTTTCACTTACATTTGATACAATTAGCTTTGTAGAACGTATTTGACTTTTCATTTGATTCAAATAGCTTTGTTTGAATGTGTTTGACTTTCATTTGATTCCATCAGCTTTGTAGAATATCTTTGACTTTCAATTGATTCAAATAGCTTTGTTTGAATGTGTTTGACTTTCATTTGATTCAATTAGCATTGTAGAATGTATTTGACTTTCATTGGATTCAAATAGCTTTGTTTGAATGTGTTTGACTTTCATTTGATTCAATTAGCTTTGTAGAATGTATTTGACTTTCATTTGAGTCAAATTACTTTGTTTTACTGTGTTTGACTTTCATTTGTTTCAATTTGCTTTGTAGAATGTATTTGACTTTCATTTGCTTCAAATAGCTTTGTTTGAATGGGTTTGACTTTCATTTGATTCAATTAGCTTTGTAGAATATATTTGACATTCATTTAATTAAAATAGTTTTGTTTGAATGTGTTTGACTTTCATTTGATTCAAATAGCTTTGTTTGAATGTGTTTGACTTTCATTTGATTCAATTAGCTTTGTAGAATGTATTTGACTTTCATTTGATTTAAGTAGCTTTGTTTGAATGTGTTTGACTTTCATTTGATTCATCAGCTTTGTAGAATATCTTTGACTTTCAATTGATTCAAAGCTTTGTTTGAATGTGTTTGACTTTCATTTGATTCAATTAGCATTGTAAATGTATTTGACTTTCATTTGATTCAAATAGCTTTGTT